>NC_092054.1:81587184-81727706 GCF_003086295.3 Arachis hypogaea
ACCTTTTGAACTGATGTGTGATGCATCAGACCTTGCTATTGGGGCAGTGTTAGGACAAAGGAAAGACAATTTGGTACATGTGATTTATTATGCCAGTAAAGTCTTGAATGCTAACCAAAGGAATTACACAACCACTGAAAAAGAACTCTTGGCAATAGTCTTTGCATTTGACAAATTTAGATCCTATCTCATTGGATCTAAAGTCATTGTCTTCACTGATCATTCAGCTTTAAAATACTTACTTGCTAAACAAGAATCCAAACCAAGACTTATTAGATGGGTTCTTTTGTTGCAGGAATTTGACATTGAAATCAAAGACAAGAAGGGTGTAGAGAACAAGGTGGCAGACCATTTATCAAAGATACCATGTGAAGAAGGAAGCACACAAAGCACACATATAAATGAGTGCTTTCCTGATGAACAACTCATGGTAATTCACAAAGCACCCTGGTTTGCAGACATAGCAAACTCCAAGGCCACTGGGAGTTGGCCGTTGGAATTTAACAAGCATCAAAGGAAGAAATTGGTAAATGATGCCAAATACTTCATCTGGGACGAACCATACTTGTTCAAAAAATGTTCCGATGGCATACTCAGAAGATGCATATCAGAGGAAGAAGGAAGGGAAGTCTTATGGGACTGCCATGGCTCCACTTATGGAGGACATTTTGCAGGAGAAAGAACAGCAGCTAAGGTGTTGCAGTGTGGTTTTTATTGGCCCACTATCTTCAAAGATGCAAAGGAACTAGTGAAGCACTGCCATGAATGCCAGAAAGCGGGGAACCTGCCAAGAAGAAATGAAATGCCACAACAATTCATTATGGAACTTGAATTGTTTGATGTATGGGGGATAGATTTCATGGGACCCTTTCCCTCCTCATACTCAAATAATTACATTCTTGTGGCAGTAGACTATGTCTCCAAATGGGTTGAAGCAATAGCAACTCCAACCAATGATAATAAGGTAGTCATGAACTTCCTCAGAAAACACATTTTTGCCGTTTTGGGGTTCCAAGAGCAATCATCAGTGATGGAGGAAGCCACTTCTGCAACAAACCATTAGAGGCATTGCTTCTAAAATATGGAGTCAAACACAAGGTAGCCACACCATACCATCCACAAACAAGTGGGCAAGCCGAAATATCTAACAGAGAACTCAAAAGGATCCTGGAAAAGACTGTGGGAACTTCAAGGAAGGACTGGTCGATTAAGCTAGATGATGCTCTTTGGGCATATAGGACAGCTTTCAAAACACCAATTGGAATGTCTCCTTACCAACTAGTATACGGAAAAGCTTGCCATTTGCCACTGGAGTTGGAGCACAAGGCATACTGGGCCTTGAAACTTTTGAACTTGGACAGCAAAGCTGCTAGAGAAAAAAGGATGTTGCAAATTCAAGAGTTGGAAGAATTCAGAGCTGAAGCTTATGAGAATGCCAAAATTTACAAAGAAAGAGCAAAGAAGAAGCATGACAGCAACATAGCCCCAAGGAAATTTGAAGAAGGACAAAAAGTATTGCTCTACAATTCTAGGCTGAAGCTATTTCCACGGAAGCTAAAATCAAGGTGGTCTGGACCATTCCTTGTCACCAAGGTCTCCAAATATGGACAAGTAGAAATCATGGAAGAAAAGTCACAACGAACCTTCATTGTGAACGGTCAAAGACTCAAACATTACTTGGGAGATGTGGAGGAGAAGGACAAGGTTAAATATCACCTCAACTGAGGAAGCTGACCGTCAAGCTAATGACGTTAAAGAAGCGCTTGTTGGGAGGCAACCCAACCTGAGGTAATACCCTTTTGCTGTTTCTTTTATTTGTTTCAATAAAAAAAAAGGTGAAGTAGTTTCTGTGCATTGCAAAGAATTAAGTTTGGTGTTTCACACCAAACAATGAATTCGTGGATCAATAATTCAAAGGGGAATGTGTGACTCTAAGTTTGGTGTTCCACCATAAAGATCAACTGAACACAACAACCTTTGAATTATATGAAAGGAACAACCATTCTAAGCAGTCACAGAAATGCTTAAAACCCTTAGCAGCAACTTCATTCCAGAGAGAACTCAAGGATTCAAAGAACAGAGAAGTAAGTGGGAGACTAAGTTTGGTGTTCACACACCAACTTAAGACTCAGATACTTACCCACACATAATTGAGCTAACCAATCAAGTGCTTGAGAAGCAAGCAACTTCATCACTCTTTGCAGGAAAGGAAACAAGGATCTTAAAACATGAAGCAACAATTAGGAGAAGAAGGAGAAATCAAAGTGTTTCCTGGCAACAAAGAGAAAACAAGGAATTTCACAAGGTGGTATTGTTCCTTGATAATTCTTTAAAAAGGGCAAACAAAAGCATGCTTGTTCTGGTTTAAACTGTAAATGTTGAATCTTTCTGGAATGTGAAGTTTTTAGTATATGAGTGTCTGTTATTGCTTTGAATAAAGTGAATGCCTAGATGTTTGGATATAACTTCACCTTCTTAAACAAGTGCTTGCCATGCTTGTTCTGTTTCCAAAAATAAAAGAAAAGTTTGAACAAAAGTAACTTGGCTAAATTAGTGACAAATCAAGTAGAATTAAGTGGTGGTATGCATGCTTGATTGTTCAGTCAGATCACTGGAAATAGAGTGTAGAATTATCATTTTTTATGTAGAAATTGAAAACTGTCTATGGATCTTGATGAATAAATGTCTTTGGCCATGAAAAAGAAAGAAAAAGAAGAAGAAAAAGCCACTGAAAAAGGGCAACCAAAAAGAAAAAAATTTGAGAAAATAAGCTAGGCACCAATGGTTTGAACTTCTGAGACAAATGCCTGTGGTGTTCATGTATTAAGGATATGCTTGGATGAATAGGTTCTGAGGAGTGTTTCAACACTTGGTAACTTGGGTTAACTAACCCGGGATTATCAACCAAAAGTCCATTATCAAGAGCAACCTAAATACAAAACATTTAGTCACACAAAGAGGTACTGGGCACCAATGTCTCAAGAAGAAATGTGAACTAAAATGCCTGAAGTGGATATGTGTAGTGCACTGATAAGAAAAAGAAAATGCCAAAGGCTTGTGCAACACATGACACCAAGCAAACAAGGAGCAAAGGAGCTCTAAGAAAAAGAAAAGAAAAACAAAGAAGAGAAAAGTGCCAAGGACATAAGAATAACAAGAGGCCATAGCAGTGTTTGATGGATGCAATGAAAAAGTGATGATCTTACTTGATAAGTATGGAAAAGTGATGCTGCAACTTTCTGCATAAAACCCTTCTGATGAACTTCAAATGCTTGCTAATATAGCCAATGTAATTGCTTTCTGTTTCATACTTTCTTCTCAAATAACTCAGGACTTGCTTAGGGACAAGAAAGTATTAAGTTTGGTGTTGTTGATGCCAAGGCATCTTAGGCTAGTTTCACTAGCATTTTTTTGATAGTTTTAGATGTTTTATGCATTTTCTTGAGCTTAAAGTAACCAAGAATGGTTAAAAGAAGAACAAAGCAATGAACCATCCAAACAGTATGATTTTGATGCAAATTCCATGAGTTTTTAGTTATATTACTTGAATGCTATGAATGGAAGATTTCTCATGAAATTTTGCAAGACTTTGATGCAATTGTTTGGATGATTTCAGGGAAGAAGAGGCTAGGCAAGGAAGCAACAAAGTCAATAAAGGAAGCTTGAATATCACATGTGGAGTTTAAGTTCCAGTTTAAGCCTAAACTGGAGCTTAAACGCCAGAATCATGAAGGCTAAGAAATGCTGAAACTGAAGTTTAACCTCCAGTTTAACCTTAAACTGGAGGTTAAACGCCAGAATGAAAGTCTCACCAAAGAAGCATTCCACGTTTAACCTCCAGTTTAACCTTAAACTGGAGGTTAAACGCCAGAATGAGAATGCCAATCAGGAAGCATTTCCACGTTTAACCTCCAGTTTAACCTTAAACTGGAGGTTAAACACCAGAAATGGGAAGTGCACCAGGGAGCCAGTTCCACGTTTAAGCTCCAGTTTGACCTTAAACTGGAGCTTAAACGTGTTCGACCAAGTTTTCTCCTCCAGGGTTGCTTTCTCCATTTCCACGTTTAAGCTCCAGTTTAACCTTAAACTGGAGCTTAAACGTGTTCGACACCTCCAGGGCTACCTTTCTCAGCTTCCACGTTTAAGCTCCAGTTTAACCTTAAACTGGAGCTTAAACGTGTTCGACCTCCAGGATGCCTTCTTCCATTTCCACGTTTAAGCTCCAGTTTAACCTTAAACTGGAGCTTAAACGTGTTCGACCTCCAGGGCTGCCTTTTCTATCTCCACGTTTAAGCTTCAGTTTAACCTTAAACTGAAGCTTAAACATGTTCGACTAAGTTACCCTCCAGGGCTGCCTTCTTCCATTTCCACGTTTAAGCTTCAGTTTAACCTTAAACTGAAGCTTAAACGTGCTTCCACAAAAGGCATCACTGGAAGTGTCTGGCGTTTAAGCTACAGTTTAAGCTTAAACTGCAACTTAAATGCCACTCTTGGAAAAGGTTTCTGGGCCAACAATATTGCGGTTTAAGTTAGTATTTGAGCACAAACATTAACTTAAACTTACTCTGGTATGAAACCCAATTGAATATCATGGTTTATGGGATTGGGCCTGAAGGATTGATGAGTCTGAAAGTTCAATTTATTGAGTCATGTGTCATTATTTGATTATCACTAAGTTGGCTCAATGAATGTTACAGATTTTGGATCAACAGCCTCATCAAGATTATGGATCATAAACCCAAGGCAAAAGGAAAGCAGGGAGAGGCCTCAAAGCCCAAGAAACACAACAGAAGCTCAATATAGAAAGTGTATAAATAGGATAGAATTTAAGTTAGGAAGGACTTTTACTTTTTCATTTGGCTAGTTTTCATATCTTTGTAATTGAATTCAGAGCTATGACTCACTAAACCCCCTTTCATTGGGTTAGGGAGCTCTATTGTAATTCAATGAATCAATAATAGTTTATCTTCTTCTTCAATCTTTTCTCTTGAATTTTGTTAGAAAGCTTCTCGATCTAATTCCATTGGGTAGTTGTCTTGGGAAAGAAACTACCCATAATTGGAATCCTTCGGAACCTTGGGAAAGGAATGGAGGATTCATGCTAGAGAAGCTTTCTCGCAGTGAATTGGATTGGGGTTTGGATGGATATTGTGACATGTAATCCTACCAAATTGTGGTTCATGAAACTGTGTGGTATAATCAGTGATCGAGCATCATCTCTTCTTATGAACATTTAAACCAAGGGATTGGGAATTTGTTCGTTTTTAGAGAGAATTGGTGAGCCAAGGGATTGGGATCCAATCATATAAGATTGCCAAGCAAAATTCAATGAACGCATTGGTTGAGGAAGAGATAAACATGTTTTGATTCGGAGATCTCAATATCTCCTATAACCCAATGAATTCCCCATTTCTGATTTCCACTTTCTCTTTACATTCTGCAACTCAATTCATGCAATCACCCCCATTCCCTTTTAATTTCAGCAATTTAGCTTCTGCTCTTTAATTCATGCAATTTAGCTTCTGCTCTTTAATTTTCTTGTCATTTACGTTTCCCGCCAATTTTACATTCCGCAATTCTCATCTAAATCTTGATTCTGCTCAACTAGAACACACTTCTAATCCGAATTGCTCACTCAACCAATCCTTGTGGGATTCGACCTCACTCTATTGTGAGTTTTACTTGACGATAACCGGTGCACTTGCCGGAAGGAATTTTGCCGATCGTGCAATTTCCTAAATCGTAGCATAACAAGTTTATTGATGCGCATAAACGTGTTATGCTACGATTTAGGAAATTGCACGATCGGCAAAATTCCTTCCGGCAAGTGCACCGGTTATCGTCGTCAAGTAAAAACTCACAATAGAGTGAGGTCGAATCCCACAAGGATTGGTTGAGTGAGCAATTCGGATTAGAAGTGTGTTCTAGTTGAGCGGAATCAAGATTTGAGATGAGAATTGCGGAATGTAAAATTGGCGGGAAAAGTAAATGACAAGAAAATTAAATGGCTGAATCTTAAATTGCATGAATTAAAGAGCAGAATGTAAATTGCTGAAATTAAAAGGGAATGGGGATGATTGCAAGAATTGAATTGCAGAATGTAAAGAGAAAGTGGAAATCAGAAATGGGGAATTCATTGGGTTTAGGAGATATTGAAATCTCCGAATCAAAACATGTATATCTCTTCCTCAACCAATGCATTCATTGAATTTTGCTTGGCAATCTTATATGATTGGATCCCAATTCCTTGGCTCACCAATGCTCTCTAAAAACAAACAAATTCCCAATCCCTTGGTTTAAATGTTCATAAGAAGAGATGATGCTTGATCACTGATTATACCACACAATTTCATGAACCACAATTTGGTAGGATTACATGTCACAATATCCATCCAAACCCCAATCCAATCCACTGTGAGAAAGCTTCTCTAGCATGAATCCTCCATTCCTTTCCCAAGGCTCCGAAGGATTCCAAGTATGAGTAGTTTCTTTCCCAAGACAACTACTCAATGGAATTAGATCGAGAAGCTTTCTAACAAAATTCAAGAGAAAAGATTGAAGAAGAAGATAAACTATTATTGATTCATTGAATTACAATAGAGCTCCCTAACCCAATGAAAGGGGGTTTAGTGAATCATAGCTCTGAATTCAATTACAAAGAAAAGGAAAACTAGCTAAAAGTGAAGTAAAAAGTCCAAGTCCCCATCAGGGCTGGATTCCCCTTCAATCCCCCCCTCTCAAATGTAGAAACTAAGGCCTTTAAATAGGCTCCCTAAATTACAAAATGAAAATGAAATTCAAAGCAAATTACAATCAAATGAAAATAAACTATTCTAGATGATTCTTGTGGCCTTGATTTGGTGTTGTTGATGGGCCTTGCTTGCTTGAAGGGCTGAGTGACATAATTGATCCAAAAAGGATAATGATCCATTAAACTACACTCAAATGTTGCACCCCCTTTCTTGAGTCGTCACTTTGTTCTCTTGTCAACCTTGCCAATTTGATGCCAAATATAGACTATTATACCTTTTTGGAAAGCTATGGATGTCAGCTTTCTAACGCAACTGGAAGCACCTCAATTGGATCTCTACAACTCGAGTTATACTCCATGGAAGGTGAAGAGGTCAGCTGGCCTGATTGCATGTTGGTACTATGCTCTTCTATGCACATTACGGGGCTGTTTTCTCCCTCAATTTTTAGTATCCACCATGCATGCCATATATGCTTGGAAATCTCTAGATGTCTTCTTTCCAATGCATTTTGAATCACCTCATTTGGAGTTTTGTAGCTCAAGTTATTTATGTTTGAAGAAGGCATGGTCAAGCTGTTCCATATAACACGTTTAAGCTTCAGTTTAAGGTTAAACTGAAGCTTAAACGTGGATAAAGGAAGGGCAGCCCTGGAGGTCGAACACGTTTAACCTCCAGTTTGAGGTCAAACTGGAGGTTAAACGTGGAAGCTTAGAATGGTAGCCCTGGAGGTGTCGAACACGTTTAACCTCCAGTTTGAGGTCAAACTGGAGGTTAAACGTGGAGATGGAGAGAGCAACCCTGGAGTAGAAAAGCTATCGAACACGTTTAAGCTCCAGTTTGAGTCAAACTGGAGCTTAAACGTGGAATGGCTCCCTGGTACTCTTCCTGGTTCTGGCGTTTAACCTCCAGTTTGAGGTCAAACTGGAGGTTAAACGTGGAACTCCTCCCTGGGTGGCATACTCATTCTGGCGTTTAACCTCCAGTTTGAGGTCAAACTGGAGGTTAAACGTGGAATGCTTCTTTAGTGAGGCTTTTCATTCTGGCGTTTAACCTCCAGTTTAAGGTCAAACTGGAGGTTAAACTTCAATTCCAGCATTATATGGCTTGGTAGTTTAAGTTCCAGTTTAAGCTTAAACTGGAACTTAAACTCCACATGTGATATTCAAGCTTCCTTTATTGATTTTGTTGCTTCCTTGCATAGCCTCTTCTTCCCTGAAATCATCCAAACAATTGCATCAAAGTCTTGCAAAAATTCATGAGAATTCTTCCATTTATAGCTTTCAAGGAATATAACTAAAAACTCATGGAATTTGCATCAAAATCTTCATGTTGAATGATTTAAGACAAGCATGACTATTTGGCCCAAAATGATTACTTAAGGCTCAAGAAAATGCCTAAAACAACTAAAAATAAAAGAAAAAGGCTAGTGAAACTAGTCTAAGATGCCTTGGCATCACAACACCAAACTTAATCCTTGCTTGTCCCCAAGCAAGTTCTGAATTATTGAGAAGAAAGAATGAAACAGAAAGTAAATTCATTAGCCATATCAGTAAGTAATTGACATTGATTAATGGGGTGTTCATGCAGAAAGTTGTTGCAGCATCACTTTATTGTTTCTTAGGTAAGAATGTCACTTTTTATGTTTCCACTAAAACACTGCTTATGGCCTCTTGTTATTCACATATCCTTGGCAAGTTTCTTTTCTTTGTTTTTCTTTTTCTTTGAGCTTATTTGCTCCTTGTTGCTCAGTGTCATGTGTTGCTCAAGCCTTTGGCATTTTCTTTTTCTTATTAGTGCACTACACATATCCACTACAGGCATTTTAGTTCACATTTCTTCTTGAGACATTGGTGCCCAGCACCTCTTTGTGTGACTAAATGTTTTGTATTTAGGTTGCTCTTGATAATGGACTTTTGGTTGATAATCCCGGGTTAGTTAACCCAAGTTACCAAGTGTTGAAACACTCCTCAGAACCTATTCATCCAAGCATATCCTTAATACATAAACACCACAGGCATTTGTCTCAGAAGTTCAAACCATTGGTGCCTAGCTTAATTTCTCAATTTTTTTTTTTTTTTGCTTTTTGGTTGCCCTTTTTCACTGGCTTTTTCTTCTTCTTTTTCTTTCTTTTTCATGGCCAAAGACATTTATTCATCAAGATCCATAGACAGCATTCTAATTTCCACTAAAAGTGACAATTCTAACTTTATTTCTTAGTGAGCTGACTATTCAATCAAACATGCATACCACCACTTAATCTTATTTGATTTCTTACCAAATGGAATTGAGTTACTTTTGTTCAAACATTTCTTTTATTTTATGGAAACAGAACAAGCATGGCAAGCATACATTTAAAAAGATGAAGTTTATCCAGACACTTAGACTATCACTTATTTGGAAATTAAACAAACAGACAAACAAAAACTGCAATGACTCAAACTTAAAGCAGGGGTGCATGCAAACTTCCAATATCAGCAATTCAAAGTACAAGCAATTAAGTGACAATACAACCTTTTAGCATCTTCTTTGTTGTTCATCATCCTTCCTAGCCTTGGTGTTCTCTTTGATGATGATGTATATTCCTTCCATGAGATTGATTGTCTTCCTGCAAAGCTATTAGAAGTTGCTTGTTCCCCAAGCACTTTGGGAATTGGTTAGCATGCATGTATGTTTGTAGGCCTCTGAACTTAGATTGGTGTGTGAACACCAAACTTAGTTCCTTGCCGTATGCAGCAATTTGGATCATATGCAGAAAACCTTATGTGCTTTTATTAAGAAAATAACTATGAACTAGAAAAAGAAACTATGAACTAGAAATTAAACTATTGGTTAAGTAGTTTCCCTGATTGGTTGGAGCTAGTGACTAGTCATGCTGAGGTAGAAATGTGCTTTTAATGAAGTTTTTGGTGGAACACCAAACTTAGAATCTCACATTCACCCTTGAATTGTTTTGGTGTGCAACACCAAACTTAGCTCCTTGCAATACAGATAAATCTACTTAACTCTTTTATTGAAATAACTAGAAAAAAAAACTACCTTTGGTTGGGTTGCCTCCCAACAAGCGCTTCTTTAACGTCATTAGCTTGACATGCTGTTCCTGACTTTCTTCCTCTTCTTCCAGTTTGTTAAGAGGAATGACTTCAAGTGGATAAAGGAGCTAGTTAGTGCCCCTTGTTGTGAATGCTTCTTTCCAGCAAGCTTTCCCTTGTGATTGGCTTGAGTGAACTTGCTTGTTGGCTCAGGAGTTGGATTGTTCTTCGACCTTCTCTTCTTCATGGATATGATCCTTTGTTTCTCGGTCACAATCCTCATTTTGGTGCTTGTTTCTACTGCCTTCACATCCTTGATCTCAGAACTTGGTTGTTGTTGGACAGTTGGAGTATCCTGTTCATCAAAAGCTTCCTGAATTTGTGGTTCAATGAACCCTTCCTCTTTGCAACTCTCTGTGTCATTGGAGTGTGATCTCCCTTGATTGACTTTCTCCCTTTCTTGTTCTTCTGATTCCTCCCTTGGGTTTGCCATGGTATCACTAGAAGAATTGTGGGTAGGGATTTGCTTTGATAGATATCCAATTTGTGCTTCTAGCTTTTGAATGGCAGCACCATGATTTTGTAAGTTGGATATCAATTCTTCCTTAAAGCCTTTCAAATCGGTTATGTCTTGACTCATGGTTGCAAGCATTCCTTCTATCCTGTTTAATTGATCTTGAAATTGTTGGTTCGGATTAGGTTGATGAGGTTGATTATCTTGGCTGTGATATGGTGGCTGGGAGTATGTGTTTTGTGTGGGCTGATAGAGTCTTTGGTTGGCGTGTTGGTAGTGGTATGACTCTTGTGTGTAGTGGAATGAGTCTTGTGGATAGTGAAATGAATTGTATGAATTTGAGAAGGAATTTTGTGCTGAGAAATGCTCAAGTGATGAAGAATTTGGATATGTAAAACTAGGAGGTGAGGTTGGATAATTCAGAGGTGATGGCTCTTGATGAATGGGGTGTGAATAAGTGAAATCTCTTTGGTTTTGATCTTCCCAGCCACAACTTGAGTAGTGATCAAATTCACCAAAACATGGACCATTTTGTGGCTCTGGGAAGTACCCCGTTTCCTGTTCCTGATACTCCCACCCACCATGAGCATAATAACATGAATCATTCTGTGGTGGTGGAAAGTTTCTCATGAATTTTGATTGACCAAAAGATGATGGATACTCCTTTCTTTTTTGCAATGTGCTCAGTCTCAAACAATACTCATCCAAAGATAGTGGAAATCCCATAGTGAGGCAATATCACAAACAGCTAGTGGTTAGTATGCTAACAAGTGAATAAGCAAAGAAAACAAATTAAAATTTGCAGAAATTAGCAGTAATAAACTGAAACAAAAACTATTAACAAAAGAAAAGAAAAATTGCTCAATCTAGTTAACTTCCAATTGGAGAATTGTCAATCGAAAACCAATCCCCGGCAACGGCGCCATAAACTTGATGCGCATAAACGTGTTATGCTACGATTTAGGAAATTGCACGATCGGCAAAATTCCTTCCGGCAAGTGCACCGGTTATCGTCGTCAAGTAAAAACTCACAATAGAGTGAGGTCGAATCCCACAAGGATTGGTTGAGTGAGCAATTCGGATTAGAAGTGTGTTCTAGTTGAGCGGAATCAAGATTTGAGATGAGAATTGCGGAATGTAAAATTGGCGGGAAAAGTAAATGACAAGAAAATTAAATGGCTGAATCTTAAATTGCATGAATTAAAGAGCAGAATGTAAATTGCTGAAATTAAAAGGGAATGGGGATGATTGCAAGAATTGAATTGCAGAATGTAAAGAGAAAGTGGAAATCAGAAATGGGGAATTCATTGGGTTTAGGAGATATTGAAATCTCCGAATCAAAACATGTATATCTCTTCCTCAACCAATGCATTCATTGAATTTTGCTTGGCAATCTTATATGATTGGATCCCAATTCCTTGGCTCACCAATGCTCTCTAAAAACAAACAAATTCCCAATCCCTTGGTTTAAATGTTCATAAGAAGAGATGATGCTTGATCACTGATTATACCACACAATTTCATGAACCACAATTTGGTAGGATTACATGTCACAATATCCATCCAAACCCCAATCCAATCCACTGTGAGAAAGCTTCTCTAGCATGAATCCTCCATTCCTTTCCCAAGGCTCCGAAGGATTCCAAGTATGAGTAGTTTCTTTCCCAAGACAACTACTCAATGGAATTAGATCGAGAAGCTTTCTAACAAAATTCAAGAGAAAAGATTGAAGAAGAAGATAAACTATTATTGATTCATTGAATTACAATAGAGCTCCCTAACCCAATGAAAGGGGGTTTAGTGAATCATAGCTCTGAATTCAATTACAAAGAAAAGGAAAACTAGCTAAAAGTGAAGTAAAAAGTCCAAGTCCCCATCAGGGGCTGGATTCCCCTTCAATCCCCCCCTCTCAAATGTAGAAACTAAGGCCTTTAAATAGGCTCCCTAAATTACAAAATGAAAATGAAATTCAAAGCAAATTACAATCAAATGAAAATAAACTATTCTAGATGATTCTTGTGGCCTTGATTTGGTGTTGTTGATGGGCCTTGCTTGCTTGAAGGGCTGAGTGACATAATTGATCCAAAAAGGATAATGATCCATTAAACTACACTCAAATGTTGCACCCCCTTTCTTGAGTCGTCACTTTGTTCTCTTGTCAACCTTGCCAATTTGATGCCAAATATAGACTATTATACCTTGTTGGAAAGCTATGGATGTCAGCTTTCTAACGCAACTGGAAGCACCTCAATTGGATCTCTACAACTCGAGTTATACTCCATGGAAGGTGAAGAGGTCAGCTGGCCTGATTGCATGTTGGTACTATGCTCTTCTATGCACATTACGGGGCTGTTTTCTCCCTCAATTTTTAGTATCCACCATGCATGTCATATATGCTTGGAAAGCTCTAGATGTCTTCTTTCCAATGCATTTTGAATCACCTCATTTGGAGTTTTGTAGCTCAAGTTATTTATGTTTGAAGAAGGCATGGTCAAGCTGTTCCATATAACACGTTTAAGCTTCAGTTTAAGGTTAAACTGAAGCTTAAACGTGGATAAAGGAAGGGCAGCCCTGGAGGTCGAACACGTTTAACCTCCAGTTTGAGGTCAAACTGGAGGTTAAACGTGGAAGCTTAGAATGGTAGCCCTGGAGGTGTCGAACACGTTTAACCTCCAGTTTGAGGTCAAACTGGAGGTTAAACGTGGAGATGGAGAGAGCAACCCTGGAGTAGAAAAGCTATCGAACACGTTTAAGCTCCAGTTTGAGTCAAACTGGAGCTTAAACGTGGAATGGCTCCCTGGTACTCTTCCTGGTTCTGGCGTTTAACCTCCAGTTTGAGGTCAAACTGGAGGTTAAACGTGGAACTCCTCCCTGGGTGGCATACTCATTCTGGCGTTTAACCTCCAGTTTGAGGTCAAACTGGAGGTTAAACGTGGAATGCTTCTTTAGTGAGGCTTTTCATTCTGGCGTTTAACCTCCAGTTTAAGGTCAAACTGGAGGTTAAACTTCAATTCCAGCATTATATGGCTTGGTAGTTTAAGTTCCAGTTTAAGCTTAAACTGGAACTTAAACTCCACATGTGATATTCAAGCTTCCTTTATTGATTTTGTTGCTTCCTTGCATAGCCTCTTCTTCCCTGAAATCATCCAAACAATTGCATCAAAGTCTTGCAAAAATTCATGAGAA
Source organism: Arachis hypogaea (assembly GCF_003086295.3). Classification (NCBI taxonomy): domain Eukaryota; kingdom Viridiplantae; phylum Streptophyta; class Magnoliopsida; order Fabales; family Fabaceae; genus Arachis; species Arachis hypogaea. Next base: position 81,600,666 of record NC_092054.1, read on the forward strand.
TTCTTCCATTTATAGCTTTCAAGGAATATAACTAAAAACTCATGGAATTTGCATCAAAATCTTCATGTTGAATGATTTAAGACAAGCATGACTATTTGGCCCAAAATGATTACTTAAGGCTCAAGAAAATGCCTAAAACAACTAAAAATAAAAGAAAAAGGCTAGTGAAACTAGTCTAAGATGCCTTGGCATCATTTATGCGCATCAAGCATGCTAGTCTTGGAGCTTTGAACAGAACTTTTCATCACAGTGCTCCAAACTAAGTTTGGTGTCACCCCATGGTGCCGCCAATGGGCATATAAGGATACACAGTTAGTTAGTTAGTTGGAGTTCATGAATAAACAAAATATTTTCTTATTTTTTTTATTCTAGCCGTAAAGTTTAACTTGTTTTTTTATGATATTAATTCTTACTTTTCTTATTAGATCTTTATAGGGAAAATGAGAGGAGCATTGAAGGAGATTGATTGGACAATTAAATGAGAAAGGTTCGGCCACTTCATGAAGAGGAACTACACACTTATCTCAAGATGGAATGCATTGGAAAATGTTGTTGATGCCAGGGTATCTTGACCAGTTTCATTGACCTTTTCTTTACTATTTTTAGGGTAGTTTCATGCATTTCTTTAGGAAATAAGCAAGTTTTGGGTAGATATTTACCTACACCTTGATTCAAGCATACATTGTGCATTTTACATTATTTCATGAGGATTTTGCATGAATTTAGTGACAAATTGTATGCTGCATTACCCATGACTTGGACTAGAACTTTGATGCACTCTGTTGCTTGATTTCAGGACCAAATGAAGCAAGGAAAGGGAGGTAACTTGCAAGGTAAATAAGAAAAGTGATTGCCAATAACACTCTCAAAGCCATCATTGCCCATGTTAAGAGTCACGTTAACTAAGTTAACGTGCACTCTAACGTGGAAAAGGGAAGTTGAGCTAACGTTAGTGACACTTAACATTGTCACTAATGTTGGCAAACACTCATAAGTGGCCACGTTAGAGCCCACGTTAACCTAGTTAACGTGGCCTTTAACGTTAAAGGGGGAAGAGAAGCCAACATTAGTGACATTCAACATTGTCACTAACGTTGGCCTAAGGATGCAACACACAACGTTAACTTCCACGTTAACTTGGTTAACGTGGGAGCTAACATAAGAAGTGAGAGTTGTCGACAACGTTAGTGACACTCAACATCGTCACAAACGTTGGAAGCAACCACACAACCCCCAAGGAGCCACGTTAACTTCCACGTTAACTTAGTTAACGTGAAAGCTAACGATGAGGAATGAATGATGAGCCAACATTAGTGACACTCAACATTGTCACTAACGTTGGGATGGCTAAGAATGGCCATGTTAGAAGCCACGTTAACCTAGTTAACGTGGACTCTAACGTGAGATCTAGGGGCACATTGGAACGTTAGTGACAATGTTGAGTGTCACTAACGTTCTCGAAGTTTGGCAAGGCCACGTTAGAAGCCACGTTAACCTAGTTAACTGGGCTTTAACGTGAAGCAAAAAGGGGCACACTGGAACGTTAGTGACAATGTTGAGTGTCACTAACGTTCTCGAAGGTTGGCAAGGCCACGTTAGAAGCCACGTTAACCTAGTTAACGTGGGCTCTAACGTGAGGCAAAGGGGTACATTGGAACGTTAGTGAAAATGTTAAGTGTCACTAACGTTCTCGAACTTATACTTTCACTAAATGTTAACACCCCTAACGCCCTGAGCTAAAGTCTCTGCCCACTTAGCACTTTCTCTCTGCAAGTAAAGCCAAGCCTAAATGAAGAAAAGAACTGCTACAAACTCAAGATCCAAAGGCCCAAGACTTGAAGAGCAAACTAGAAGCTGAGAAGAGTAGTATATATTGGAGTAGCTTTGAATTTTTAAAGGAGTTCTGGAGGCTGCAAAAAGAGAACTACTCTCTGTATTTTACCTTCTCTGCATTTTCTAGTTTTATGATGTATTCTCCATATTTGTTTTCATTTTCAAGAGCTATGAACAACTAAACCCCTTTCATTGGGTTAGGGAGCTCTGTTGTAATTTGATAGATCAATACTAATTTTCATTATTCTTCTTCTATCTTTTCTCTTGATTTTACTTGAAAGCTTTCGATCTTCATCCCATTGAGTAGTTATCTTGGAAAAGAAGCTATTCAAATTTGGATCTCTTTTGAACCTTGAAAGAGGAATGAAGAGATCAAGCTAGAAATTCTTTCTCATGTTGGACCAAATTGGGTTTGGATGGGTATGTGACTATAACCCTCTCAATACTTGATTTGGGAAATGCATGTGGTATAATCAGTAACCATACTTCATCTCTTCTCATGAGCAATTGACCAAGGAATTGGCTATTGATCAAGACTTGAGAGATTGAATTGCAAGAAATTGTAATTCAATCAATTAAGATTGCCAAGGAGATCAATGAGTGTATTGATTGAGGACGAGATGAAAATGAACTTGATCCGGAGAATTGCAACATCTTCTAAGCCCAATGAACTCCCCATCTCTGATCTTACCCATTCTCTTTAATTTCTGCCATTTACTTTTATGAGCAAATCCCCCATTCCCATTTACAAATTCTGCAATTTATTTTCAGTCATTTACTTCCAGTCCTTTAATTCTAGCATTTACGTTTCTGTTATTTACATTCCCGCCATGTTATTTTCTGCAACTCTCAACCCAAATTCTGGATTCGCTCAACTAGAACATTCTTCTAATTAAGGTTGCTTGATCAATCAATCCCTGTGGGATTCGACCTCACTCTATTGTGAGTTTTTACTTGACGACAAATCCGGTACACTTGCCGAAGGGAGATTTGTTGAGAGACAAGTTTCCACACGTATCAAGTTTATGGCGCCGTTGCCGGGGATTGATTATGCATCAACAATGATTAAATTGGAAGGTCACTAGATTGAGCATTTTTATTTTTGTGAATTTCATTTTCTGTTTGAGTGATTTACTTTTTGTTTTAGTTAAACTTCTTCCCTTCCCCCTATACTCTTTTGTTTTTCTTTGTTATTTTCAATTCTGTTTGCTAACCCACTAACTGTTTGATATATTACATCACCCACAACTAACAGTAATTCTGACACAAATACTTTCTGCACCTATCTTTTCTTGCTTGCACTTGATGGTTGTATGACAGGGAGAAGAAGCGGGGCTTCAACTTCCTTCGATTCTGAACCTGAGAGGACCTTCCTTAGATTAAGGAGGGAGGCAAGAGGAAATAAAGTGGTTGGTACTGAGGAAGAAGAGGAATTCTGTGAAACAAACATGGAAGACAACATGAAAAACCATCATGAAGAAGAGGATCACAACCATGGGGGAGGAGGTAGAGCAAATCATGCTGGGGAGGATAGAAGAGTTTTGGGCTCTTACATCAATCCAAACCCAGGCAATTGTGGAAGTAGCATCAAAAAGCCAACAATCCATGCCAACAACTTTGAACTTAAACCACAGCTCATCACCTTTGTTCAGAACAACTGTTCGTTTGGAGGAGGTGTTCAAGAAGACCCCAATCAACATTTGACCACCTTCCTGAGAATATGTGACACAGTGAAGTCTAATGGTGTTCATCCTGACGCCTATAGACTGCTCCTATTTCCATTATTACTTAGGGACAAAGCAGCCAAGTGGCTGGAATCTTTCCCAAGGGAAAGCTTGACAACTTGGGAAGACGTGGTGAATAAATTCTTAGCAGGATTTTACCCTCCTCAACAAATCAATAGGCTGAGAGCTGAGGTCCAAACTTTCAGGCAACAAGATGGTGAGACTCTATATGAAGCATGGGAGAGGTTCAAGGACTTAACAAGGAGGTATCCACCTGACATGTTCAACAAATGGGTGCAGCTGCACATTTTCTACGAAAGGACTTTCTTTTGAGTCAAAGAAGGCCGTAGACCATTCATCCGGAGGATCTTTGAACAAGAAGAAGACTATTGAGGAAGCCATAGATGTTATTGAAACAGTAGCAGAGAACGACTACTTCTATGCTTCCGAAAGAGGGAACACAAGAGGAGTAATAGAGCTAAACAATGTAGATGCTCTGTTAGCCCAAAACAAGCTCATTACCCAGCAGCTGGCTGACCTTACCAAGAAGATGGAGATGAACCAAGTAGCAGCAATCTCCACTTCATCAACAACCCAAGAAGGAGTGAATGAAGAAGCAGAGGGGAGTCAGGAGCAAGCCAACTACATTCGGAATTCACCAAGGAAAAACTATGATCCATACTCCAAGACCTACAACCCTGGATGGAGACACCACCCAAACTTTGGGTGGGGAAGTGAGCAAGATCTAAACCAAGACCAGAGACATTACAACTCCAACAACAATGCAGCTCACCAGCAATTCACACAGAGGACATCTCAACACCCCACAACAACACTTCTCCACACGCCTATCAAAACCAAAACAGCACATCTGCTCCGAATCACTAATCAATTGATGACAAGCTCTCTAAGATTGAAGCCTTACTTGAAGGAATATGCTAAGAGATTCAAGAAAATAAGGTGTTCAAAGAGGAGGTGTGAGCCAATATTAAGAACCAGGGAGAGACCATCAGGAAGCTGGAATTCCAGGTGGGATATTTAGCTGAGAAGATTCCCAAACCTACTGATAGCTTTCCAAGTGACACGGAGAAAAACCCCAAAGGAGAAGCAAAGAAAGTAAGATGGGAAGATTGCAAAATGGTCACTGCGAGTGATCAAGAGACTGAAGACAAGCAAGGCAAACTTTGCAAACAACCTGAAGATAACTCAACAAAGGAGGAGGATAGAGATCGCCAAGAACCAGAAATCTCACAACAAGAGCTGCTGAAACTCTATGCACCCTTCCCTCAACTGCTCAATGGTGCTGTGGGAAAGAGAATATACTCAAGGTTCCTAGACTTGTTTGCATCTCTGCATGTAAACATACCATTCATCAAGGCAATTCAACAAATGCCTGCATTCATCAAGTATATGAAGGAACTTCTTCCCAAGAAAAGCTTACTCAAAGGAGGCCAGACTATAGTGATGAACAAGGAATGTAGTGCCCTTATTCAACCTGAGTTGCCTACAAAAAGAAGAGACCCAGGGAGTTTTCACATCCCTTGTGCCATAGGTGAAACTATGTTCGATAGAGCACTATGTGATTTGGGGGCCAGCATCAACTTACTGCCCTTATCCCTGGCAAAGAGGCTGCAGATCAATGAGATAATACCCACAGATGTAATCATCAGACTGGCTGACAAAACTCAAAAGCAAGCAATAGGAGTGGTGGAAAATGTGTTGCTAAAGGTTGGGAAATACTTTCTCCCAACAGACTTTGTCATCCTGGACATGGAAGAGAGTCACACTCATCCAATCATATTGGGAACACCATTCCTAGCTACGGCCGGAGCACTTATCGATGTAGAGAAAGGGGAGCTAATATTGAGAATCCATGATGAACGACTCAGCTTCAATGTTTTCAAACTCTCACAAGAAATAGATGAAGAGGACAAGGAACTAAGCACAAATGATAATGAGACACTGAAGGAGGAAACAAGCACTGAAGCACAGCCAGTTCATTCTGAGATCCCCTTAATAGATAAACAAGAAAAATAGCAATTGCCACAGCTCAAGGAAAAGTTAGAGGAACCTAAACCTCTAGAGGCAGGTGAAGACAGCATCACAACTCCTTGGAAAAAAGAGGTCACCAAGGGGAATGCAACCTCAAAAGAAATAAAGAAGAAGGTACCAAGGAGATGGAGGAACAAGAAGATCCATACGGAAGACTTCTCTCCAGGGGATAGAGTTGTCTCAGCTTACTTCCCAGATATTCCCCCTAATCTCCCTACTGTACCATCTCAGTTACCTAAGGTCTTCACTATCAACAGAGTTTTTTCCCTGGAACATGTGGAGATCATTGATCCAACCAATGGATATAAGTCCACAGCAAGAGGGGAGGACTTTAAGCACTACCAACCACCCTGATGAGGGAAAAACGTCAAGCTAGTGACGCTAAAGAAGCGCTTCATGGGAGGCAACCCATGTTTTATATGTTTTTAAAATAATGAATAAATCAATGTTTATGAATTTCAACCCAAACTTGACAAACACTTGGTGCAATCTTTATCATGCAGTATATAGTGAAGAACAAGTTTGGTGTTCAAAGCAAACCAAGATGCATGCTAGTCTTGGGAGCTTTGAACAAAACTTTTCATCACATTGCTTCAAACTAAGTTTGGTGTCCCCCCATGGTGCCACCAAAATGCATAAGGATACACAAGTAGTTAGTTAGTTGAAATTCATAAATAAACAAACTCTTTTTCTTCTATTTATTATTCTAGCCGTAGAGTTTGATTTTTATGATATTAATTTTCTTATTTTAAATCTTTGTAGGAAAGGAAAAGAAGCATAAAAAGGGATTGATTGGACAATTAAATGGGGGAGATTTCGCCACTTAATGAAGAGCACTACACACATGTCTCAAGAGGGAACGCATGGGGAAACGCTGCCATGCAACATTGGAGAAAGAAGACCTTGAAGACCGAACCAATCACTCTCATTAAGTGATGATCTTTGTCCTTCCTTCATACACAACCCCAACCGTCCATCAAGCAACAATCCTTGCAATCCACACCTTCCATCCACTCATGACCTCCCTATATAAGTGAACCTTAGTGCATGATCATTCCTCACACTCAAATTCCCACTCTCCACACTTTATACTTTCGGCTTGCTCAAACCCCTTCATCACACTCAGTCCTAGCCAACCTATTCCTCATCTCTCCATATCCTCCAACCTCCACCTCAAAACAGCAACTCAATTCATGGCATCATCAAGCTCAAAGAGGCAAATGAGGAAGGAACCCATGGAGAGTGTTCCTTTCGATGAAAAAAAATTCAAAACTGCCTTTCATGAACGTGAATTCGAACGGATAAGGGCGAGAAAGATATTGGCAGAGTTAATCTTCCAAATCAATGCAGATGAGTCACCACAAATTATGGAGAAAATCAAACAGAGAGGGTGGCAATTGCTCACAAGTCCAGAGGGGAAGATCAATGGAAACCTCATCAAAGAATTTTATGTGAATGTAGTAAGAGAGGATAAAACCAAGGCCTCAACCTTCAAAAGTTATGTAAGAGGAAAAGTGGTGGACTTTAGCCCAAATGCCTTAACAAGAGTTCTTCACCTGAAATCACCTCGGTTTGATGAGGAAAGTTATCAGGCAAGGATAAGTAGAAGCCCTGATAATAATGAGCTCTCAGAGATAGTGGCAGACATTTGTGTTATAGCAGCTGACTGGGAGAGGTACACAGATGGGAGACCCAAGTTCATCAAGAGAGGAGACCTGAGCCCTGAAGCCAAGGGGTGGTTTGAACTTGTGAGGAGGTCCATTCTACCAGCTGCAAATAATTCAGAGGTAAACATCAATCAAGCTACTATGGTGCATTGCTTAATACAGGGTGGGAAAATCAATGTGAATGAGCTCATCGCCGAGGAGATTCAAGATTCGGCTGAGAAGGTTGATTCAGGTGCCAGGCTTTGGTACCCCAGCACCATTCTCCGCTTATGCAACAAGGCCAAGGTAGTATTTGAGGACAGCAATCCAGACTGGGTGAACCCAGGGAGGCCAGTTACACTCGAGCGATTGGTTTATACTACACCTGCTCAACAACAAAGAAGACCACAAATAGGAAAACCAAAAGCAAAAGAAAGAGTTCACCAAGAGGAACCTCATCAGGAAGAATATCAATAAGGAGAGTATTCTGATCCAGCCAACTTGAACATGAGTCACCTTCTAAGAGCCATTGAGGATTTGGGGATGAGACATATGGAAGGACAAGAGCAAATACTGAACCTTCAAACCAACTGGCTGAGCCAACAAAAAGCATGGCAAAAACAACAAATGGAGCAGCAGCAGGAACACTACTACAGGCTCACTCAAGCCATCAACCAAGTGAATGAGAGGCAAGAGCTTCAAGAGAAGCACTTGCAAGAACTCAACCAGCGGCAGATAGCCCAAATAAAAACTTTCAATGAGTTCAGTGTACTCAATGAAGGAAGGCAACTACATAGGGAGGAGTTCTATGTGAACACTCAAGCCAAGTTGAACTACATGACTAGTAATATGCATCAGCTACACTATGCCATCCCTACATATGATGAGGTCCAAAAAGATTTAGTAGAACAAGAAGAGAGGAAGGTGAAACAGCAAAAGGAGACACTCAAGAAGAAGATGGAAGATGGTGGTTTCTGGAAGAAGCTGCTTGGAAAAGGCAAAGGAAGTGGGAGCACAAGCACTCAAGAGAGACACAATGAGGACAAGCAAGGATGGGAGCATGGGCATCCACATGAATGAAAGGTGGTGGAGTTCTTTCTAGTCCATCGTTTTCTATGCTTTAAATAAGGAAGATCTTGTATGAAATAGAACCTGCTTCCATGTTATGTTTAAACTTTTTAAATTCTGTCTTTTAAGTTTTCTTTCTAAATAGGTCCATGATTTCTGGTTTAAATGTCACTGCATCTTTCCCTTATTTACTTGTAAGCTTGTCCATTTTAAATCAAATGAAGAAGAGAATGTTTATGTTTTTTTAAAAGACCAGAGTAGAGTTCATAATGTGGAAGTGCATTCATGAATATTTGGGGTAGTCATAAGTTAGCTAAGTTGGTTCAACCACAAGGCTAGGAAGTGAAAAACAAAAGAAAAAGAGTAAGCAATAAGGCTAGGCACCAATGGTTTGGACCTTGAGACAAGTGTCTGTGGTGCTCCTGTGTGAGGGATCTACTTGGATGAATAAGCTCTTAGGGGTGCTTTATCACTTGGTAACTTGGGTTAACTAACCCGGGATTATCAGCTGAAAATCCACTATCAAGAGTAACCATCACTACAGAGCATTTAGTAACCCAAAGAGGTGCTTGACACCAAGGTCTCAAGAAAAGAAAATAAATAAACTATATGCCTGTGGTGTGTATGTATGGGGAGAGACTTGAGGGAGTAAGTCCTTAGGGGTGCTTCAACAACTAGCACCTTGAACCAACTGGTTCGGAAGTGTTGGTTGAAAGCTTATCTTAAAGAGTTGCCCCCTTATAGAGCACTTCGCCTAAATAACACAAATAACCCTTGAAATAACAATAAAAGGATCAATGAATAAAAGTCTCATGGGATATAAACAAAGTAAGTGTTTAGGGACATGATAAAAGTCTGAAAGCTAGTAATGGAATGAACCTAAGTTACTATGTATGAAACCACCATAAAATCAGTAACATGAATTCCACAAGAATGACTCATTCCTCTGGATATTCCATTCATCATTCTCTTGTTCCAGTACTTGCTTAGGGACAAGCAAGCTTTAAGTTTGGTGTTGTGATGCCAGGGCATCTTGGCCAGTTTCACTGACCTTTTCTTTACTGTTTTTAGGGTAGTTTCATGCATTTCTTTAGGAAATAAGCTAGTTTTGGGTAGATATTCACCTACACCTTGATTCAAGCATACATTGTCCATTTTACATTATTTCATGAGGATTTTGCATGAATTTAGTGACAAATTGTATGCTGCATTACCCATGACTTCGACTAGAACATTGATGCACTCTGTTGCTTGATTTCAGGACCAAAGGAAGCAAGGAAAGGGAGGTAACTTGCAAGGTTAATGAGAAAAGTGATTGCCAATAACACTCTCAAAGCCATCATTGCCCACGTTAAGAGTCACGTTAACTAAGTTAACGTGCACTCTAACGTGGAGAAGGGAAGTTGAGCCAACGTTAGTGACACTTAACATTGTCACTAACGTTGGTAAACACTCATAAGTGGCCACGTTAGAGCCCACGTTAACCTAGTTAACGTGGCCTCTAACGTTAAAGGGGGAAGAGAAGCCAACGTTAGTGACATTCAACATTGTCACTAACGTTGGCCTAAGGATGCAACACACAACGTTAACTTCCACGTTAACTTGGTTAACGTGGGAGCTAACGTAAGAAGTGAGAGTTGTCGACAACGTTAGTGACACTCAACATCGTCACTAACGTTGGAAGCAACCACACAACCCCCAAGGAGCCACGTTAACTTCCACGTTAACTTAGTTAACGTGGAAGCTAATGATGAGGAATGAATGATGAGCCAACGTTAGTGACACTCAACATTGTCACTAACGTTGGGATGGCTAAGAATGGCCACGTCAGAAGCCACGTTAACCTAGTTAACGTGGAATCTAATGTGAGATCTAGGGGCACATTGGAATGTTAGTGACAATGTTGAGTGTCACTAACGTTCTCGAAGTTTGGCAAAGCCACGTTAGAAGCCACGTTAACCTAGTTAACATGGGATTTAACGTGAAGCAAAAAGGGGCACACTGGAACGTTAGTGACAATGTTGAGTGTCACTAACGTTCTCGAAGGTTGGCAAGGCCACGTTAGAAGCCACGTTAACCTAGTTAACGTGGGCTCTAACGTGAGGCAAAGGGGTACATTGGAACGTTAGTGAAAATGTTAAGGGTCACTAACGTTCTCGAACTTATAGTTTCACTAAATGTTAACACCCCTAACGCCCTGAGCTAAAGTCTCTGCCCACTTAGCACTTTCTCTCTGCAAGTAAAGCCAACCCCAAATGAAGAAAAAAACTGCTTCAAACTCAAGATCCAAAGGCCCAAGAATTGAAGAGGAAAATAGAAGCTGAGAAGAGCAGTATATATAGGAGTAGCTTTGAATTGTTAAAGGAGTTCTGGAGGCTGGAAAAAGAGAACTACTCTCTGTATTTTACCTTCTCTGCATTTTCTAGTTTTATGATGTATTCTCCATCTTTGTTTTCATTTTCAAGAGCTATGAACAACTAAACCCCTTTCATTTGGTTAGGGAGCTCTGTTGTAATTTGATGGATCAATACTAATTTTCATTATTCTTGTTCTATCTTTTCTCTAGATTTTACTTGAAAGCTTTTGATCTTCATCCCATTGAGTAGTTATCTTGGAAAAGAAGCTATTCAAACTTGGATCTCTTTTGAACCTTGAAAGAGGAAAGAAGGGATCAAGCTAGAAATGCTTTCTCATGTTGGACCAAATTGGGTTTGGATGGGTATGTGACTATAACCCTCTCAATACTTGATTTGGGAAATGCATGTGGTATAATCAGTGACCATACTTCATCTCTTCTCATGAGCAATTGACCAAGGAATTGGCTATTGATCAAGACTTGAGAGATTGAATTGCAAGAAATTGTAATTCAATCAATTAAGATTGCCAAGGAGATCAATGAGTGCATTGATTGAGGAAGAGATGAAAATGAACTTGATCCGGAGAATTGCAACATCTCCTAAGCCCAATGAACTCCTTATCTCTGATCTTACCCATTCTCTTTAATTTCTGCCATTTACTTTTATGAGCATATCCCCCATTCCCATTTACAAATTCCGCAATTTATTTTCAGTCATTTACTTCCAGTCCTTTAATTCTAGCATTTACTTTTCTGTTATTTACATTCCCGCCATGTTATTTTCTGCAACTCTCAACCCAAATTCTGGATTCGCTCAACTAGAACATTCTTCTAATTAAAGTTGCTTGATCAATCAATCCCTGTGGGATTCGACCTCGCTCTATTGTGAGTTTTTACTTGACGACAAATTCGGAACACTTGCCGAAGGGAGATTTGTTGAGAGACAAGTTTCCACCCGCATCAGTTGCCATGCAATATTGAAGAAAGGAGACTCTTGAAGACCGAACCAATAACCCTCGTAAAGTGATGATCCTTGTCCTTTCTCCATGCACAACCCCAACCGTCCATCAAGCAACCATTCCATCAATCCACACCCTCCACTCACTCATAATCTTCCTATATAAATGAGTCCTAGTGCATACTTACCCCTCACATTCAAATTCCTACTCTCCACACTTCACACTTTCGACATCCAAAACCCCTTCATCACACCTCGTCTTAACCAACCAAATTCCGCATCTATCCTTACCTTCTAATCCCCTCAAACAGCAACTCAAATTCATGGCATCATCAAGTTCCAAGAGGCAAAAGTGGAAGGAACCAATGGAGAACATTCCTTTCGATGAGAAGAGATTCAAAACTGCCTTCCATGAACAAGAATTTGAAAGGATCAAGATCAAGAAGATACTGCCTGAGTTAACCTTCCAAATCAATGAAGACGAGTGCCCACAGATTCGGGAGAAAATTGAACAAAGAGGGTGGCAAAGGCTCACTTATCCAGAGGGGAAGATCAATGCAAACCTCATCAAAGAGTTCTACGTAATTGTGGTTAGAGAAGACAAAACCAGGGCCCCAACCTTCAAAAGCTATGTAAGAGGAAAGGAGGTAGACTTCATCCCAAATGCTATAACAAGAACTCTTCACTTGAAATCACCACATTTTGATGAGCCCAGTTATCATGCAAGGATAAGTAAGAGCCCTGACAATGATGAGCTCACAGAAATCGTGACTGACATCTGTGTCATAGCAGCTGATTGGGAGAGGTATGCAGATGGAAGACCCCGGTTCATCAAGAGGGGAGACCTTAGCCCGGAAGCGAAAGGGTGGTTTGAACTCGTAAGGAGGTCCATCCTCCCAGCTGCAAATAATTCAGAGGTCAATATTAATCGAGCGACTATGGTACATTGCCTAGTACAGGGTGGAGAAATCAATGTGCATGAACTCATAGCTAAGGGGATTCAAGAGTCAGCTGAGAAGGCTGATTCTGGTGCCAGTCTTTGGTACCCTAGCACTATTCTCAGACTATGTACAAAGGCTAAGGTGGTCTTCGAGGATAGTAATCCAGACTGGGTGAACCCTGAGAGGCTAGTTACAATCCAGCGTCTTGTCTATACTACACCTGCTCAGCAACAAAGAAGGCCACAAATAGGGAAGCTAAAAGCGAAAGAAGGAGCCCACCAAGAGGATCCTCATCAAGAAGAATATCAACAAGAAGAGCATCATGACCCAGCCAACTTGAATATGAATCACCTTCTAAGGGCCATTGAAGATCTAGGGATGAGACATATGGAAGGACAAGAGCAAATACTAAACCTTCAGTCCAACTGGATGAGCCAACAAGAAGAGTGGCAGAAACAACAAATGGAGCAGCAACAAGAACAATACTCCCAGCTCACTCAAGCCATCCACCAAGTTACTGAGAGGCAAGAACGTCAAGATAAGCATTTGCAGGAATTCAATCAGTGGCAAATAGCTCAGATGAAAGCATTCAATGAGTTCACTATACTTATTGAAGGACGGCAACTACATAGGGAGGAGTTCAACGTAAACACTCAAGCCAAGTTAAACTACATGTCTAGTAATATGCATCATCTACACTATGCCATCCCTACATATGATGAGGTCCAAAAAGATTTTGTAGAACAAGAAGAGAGGAAGGTGAAACGGCAGAAGGAAACACTCAAGAAGAAGATGGAAGATGGTGGTTTCTGGAAGAAGCTGATTGGAAAAAGCAAAAGGAGTGGGAGTACGAGCAATCAAGAGGGACACAAGGAGGACAAGCAAGGAGGAGAGCATGGGCAACCACATGAGTAAAAGGTGGTGGAGTTCCTTCTTTGGTCCATCTTTCTCTATGCTTTAAATAAGGAAGATCTTGTATGAAATAGAACATGCTTCCATAGTAGTTTGAACCTTTTTAAATTCTGTCTTTTAAGCTTTTTTGAATAGGTCTATGTTTGCTAGTCTTTATGTTACTGCATCATCTTCTTACTAACTTGTATGCTTGTCCCTTTGAATCAAATGAAAAAAAAAAGAATGAGTGTTTCAAAAGACCAGAAAGGAGTTCATACTATGGAGTAAGTTCATGAGTTTATGGTGAGATCATAAGTTAGCTAAGTTGGTTCAACCACAAGGTGGGAAGACAACTATCTGTCATGAATACTATGCTTTGAATACACCCCATGAGACTAGCTAAATAAGAAGATCGTAATAAGAAAAAGGGAAAGAACAAATAAAGGTTGAAAAATAAAAGAAAAAAGAGTAAGCAATAAGGCTAGGCACCAATGGTTTTAATCTTGAAGCATGTGTCTGTGGTGCTCCTGTGTGAGGGATCTACTTGGATGAATAAGCTCTTAGGGGTGCCTTGTCACTTGGTAACTTGGGTTAACTAACTCGGGATTATCAGCTGAAAGTCCACTATCAAGAGTAACCTTTACTACAGAGCATTTAGTAACCCAAAGAGGTGCTGGACACCAAGGTCTCAAGAAAAGAAAATAAATAAACTATATGCCTGTGGTGTGTATGTATGGGGGAAAGAGACTTGAGGGAGTAAGTCCGTAGGGGTGTCTTAACACCTAGCACCTTGAACCAACTGGTTTGGGAGTGTTGGCTGAAAGCTTATCTTAAAGAGTCGCCCCCTTACAGAGCACTTAGCCTAAGAACACAAGTAAGCCCTGAAATAACAATAAAAGGATCAATGAATAAAAGTCTCATGGGATGCAATCACAGTGAGTAATCTAGGACATGATAAAGGTCTGAAAGCCAGTAAAGGAATGAATCTAAGTTGCTATGCATGAAACCACCATAAAACCAGGGACATGACCTCCACAAGAATGACTTATTTCTCTTGGCATTCCATTCATCAGTCTCTTGTTCCAGTACTTGCTTAGGGACAAGTAAGCTTTAAGTTTGGTGTTGTGATGCCAGGGCATTTTGGCCAGTTTCACTGACCTTTTCTTTACTGTTTTTAGGGTAGTTTCATGCATTTCCTTAGAAAATAAGCTAGTTTTGGGTAGATATTCACTTACATCTTGATTCAAGCATACATTGTGCACTTTACATGATTTCATGAGGATTTTGCATGAATTTAATGACAAATTGGATGTTGTATTTCCCATGACTTGGACTAGAACTTTGATGCACTCTATTGCTTGATTTCAGGACAAAGGAAGCAAGGAAGAACCACGTTAGCAGCCACGTTAATCTAATTAACGTAACTCCTAAAGTGGAATGGGAGTAACTTGCAAAGTTAATGAGAAAAGTAATCGCCAATAACGCTCTCGAAGCCATCATTGCCTACGTTAAGAGTCATGTTAACTAAGTTAACGTGAACTCTAACGTGGAGGAAAGGAAATGGAGCCAACGTTAGTGACACTTACCTTTGTCACTAACGTTGGACCAAGCTCATAAGTGGCCACGTTAAGAGCCACGTTAACTTAGTTAACGTGACCTCTAACGTTAAAAAGTAAAGGGGAAGCCAACGTTAGTGACATTCAACTTTGTCACTAACATTGGCCAAGTCATAATAAGCCACGTTAAATTCCATGTTAACCTAGTTAACGTGGAAGCTAACGTGAAGAAAGTAGGTGATCGACAATGTTAGTGACACCAAACATTGTCACTAACGTTGGGATTAACCCACACAAGCCCCAATAAGCCATGTTAACTCCCACGTTAACCTAGTTAACGTGGAAGCTAACGTGAAGAAGGAAGGTGATCGCCAACGTTAGTAACACCTAACATTGTCACTAACGTTGGAAGGAGCCCACACAAGCCACAATGAGCCACGTTAACTCCCACGTTAACTTAGTTAACGTGGAAGCTAACGTGAGGAGGAGAGATGATGAGCCAACGTTAGTGACATTCACCTTTGTCACTAACGTTGGAGATGGCTAGCACAGCCACGTTAAAGGCCACGTTAACCTAGTTAACGTGGACTCTAACGTGGGAGCTAGGGGCACATTGGAACGTTAGTGACAAAGGTAAGTGTCACTAACGTTCTCGAAGGTTGGCAAGCCTAAATTAAGGAGCCACGTTAACTAAGTTAACGTGGACTCTAACGTAGGGAAGGAAGAGGCTTCTCAACGTTATTGGGAATGGTAAGTCCCAATAACGTGTGCGAAGGACAAAGAGGCAACGTTTGTGGCAACGTTTGTGCCACTAACGTTGAGGTTAACGTGGCTCTTACTTGGGTGAGGAATGTTAGTGAAAAAGGTGATTGTCACTAACGTTCTCGAACCCATATTTTCACTGAACGTTAACACCACTAACGTCCTGAGCTAAAGTCTCTGCCCACTTCACACTTTCTCTCTGCAAGTAAAGCCAAGCCCAATGAAGAAGATAACTGCTTCAAACTCAATATCCAAAGGCCCATATCCAAGAGTTGAAGAGCCAACTAGAAGATCAGAAGAGTAGTATGTATAGGAGTAGCTTTGAATTAAAAAGGGAGTTGGAAAATATAGGGAGCCTCTTGGCATAGAACTACTCTCTGTATTTTACTTTCTCTGCACTTCTAGTTTCATCATGTATTCTCCATCATTATTTTCATTTTCCAGAGCTATGAACAACTAAACCCCTTTCATTGGGTTAGGGAGCTCTGTTGTAATTTGATGGATCAATACTAGTTTTCATTATTCTTCTTCTATCTTTTCTCTTGATTTTACTTGAAAGCTTTCGATCTTCATCCAATTGGGTAGTTATCTCGGAAAACAAGCTATTCAAACTTGGATCTCTTCTGAACCTTGAAAGAGGAATGAAGAGATCATGCTAGAAATGCTTTCTCATGCTGGACCAAATTGGGTTTGGATGGATATGTGACTATAATCCTCTCAACACTTGATTTGGGAAATGCATGTGGTATAGTCAGTGACCATACTTCATCTCTTCTCATGAGCAATTGACCAAGGAATTGGCTATTGATCAAGATTTGAGAGATTGAATTACAAGAAATTATAATTCGATCACTTAATATTGCCAAGGAGATCAATGAGTGCATTGATTGAGGAAGAGATGAAAATGAAATTGATCCGGAGAATGCAACACCTCCTGAGCCCAATGAACTCCCCATTTCTGATCTTACCCGTTCTCTTTAATTTCTATCGTTTACTTTTATGAGCAATTACCCCATTCTCATTTAAGATTCTGGAATTTATTTTCCGTCATCTACATTCAGCTCTTTATTTCTAGCATTTACTTTTCTGTTATTTACTTTCCCGCCATTTAATTTTCTGCAATTCTCAACCCAAATTCTGATTCGCTCAACTAGAACATTCCTCTAATTAAAGTTGCTTGATCAATCAATCCCTGTGGGATTCGACCTCACTCTATTGTGAGTTTTTACTTGACGACAAATTCGGTACACTTGCCGAAGGAAATTTGTTATGAGACAAGTTTTTCGTGCATCAGTAGTTATCTTGGAAAAGAAGCTATTCAAACTTGGATCTCTTCTGAACCTTGAAAGAGGAATGAAGAGATCATGCTAGAAATGCTTTCTCATGCTGGACCAAATTGGGTTTGGATGGATTTGTGACTATAATCCTCTCAACACTTGATTTGGAAAATGCATGTGGTATAATCAGTGACCATACTTCATCTCTTCTCATGAGCAATTGACCAAGGAATTGCCTATTGATCAAGATTTGAGAAATTGAATTACAAGGAATTGTAATTCGATCACTTAAGATTGCCAAGGAGATCAATGAGTGCATTGATTGAGGAAGAGATGAAAATAAAATTGATCCGGAGAATGCAACACCTCCTGAGCCCAATGAACTCCCCATTTCTGATCTTACCCATTCTCTTTAATTTCTGTCATTTACTTTTATGAGCAATTACCCCATTCTCATTTAAGATTCTGGAATTTATTTTCCGTCATCTACATTCAGCTCTTTATTTCTAGCATTTACTTTTCTGTTATTTACTTTCCCGCCATTTAATTTTCTACAATTCTCAACCCAAATTCTGGTTCACTCAACTAGAATATTCCTCTAATTAAAGTTGCTTGATCAATCAATCCCTGTGGGATTTGACCTCACTCTATTGAGAGTTTTTACTTGACGACAAATTCGGTACACTTGCCGAAGGAAATTTGTTATGAGACAAGTTTTCCGTGCATCAAGTTTATGGCACCGTTGCCGGGGATTGATTGTGCATCAACAATGATTAAATTGGAAGAGTAACTAGATTGAGCATTTTTGTTTTGTTTGATTTAATTTTCTATTTGAGTAATTTACTTTCAGTTTTAGTTAATTTCTTCCCTTCCCCCTACTTTTTCGTTTTTAGTTATTTACCATTCATTTCACTAACCCACTAACTGTTTGATATATTGCATCACTCGCACTAACAGTCATTCTGATAGAAATACTTTCTGCATCTATTTTCCTTGCTTGTACTTGTTGGTTGTATGACAGGGAAAAGAAGCAGGGCTTCAACTTCCTTTGATTCTGAACCTGAGAGGACCTTCTTTAGATTAAGGAGGGAAGCAAGAGGAAAAAGAGTAGTTGGTGTCGAGGAAGAGGAGGAATACTTTGAACCAAACATGGAAGACAACATGGAAAACCATCGTGAAGAAGAGGCTCACAACCATGGCGGAGGAGGTCAAGCAAATCATGCTGGGGAGGATAGAAGAGTTTTAGGCTCTTACATCAATCCAAACCCAGGAAACTGTGGAAGTAGCATTCAAAAGCCAACCATCTATGCCAACAATTTTGAACTAAAACCACATCTCATCACTCTTGTTCAGAACAACTGTTCGTTCGGAGGAAGTGTCCAAGAAGACCCCAATCAACATCTAACCACTTTCCTGAGAATATGTGACACAGTGAAGTCTAATGGTGTTCATTCTGACGCCTATAGACTGCTCTTATTTCCATTCTCACTCAAGGATAAGGCAGCCAAATGGCTGGAGTCTTTCCCGAAGGAGAGCTTGACAACCTGGGATGATGTGGTGAACAAATTCTTAGCAAGATTTTACCCTCCTCAACGAATCAATAGGATGAGAGCTGAGGTCCAAAATTTCAAGCAACAAGATGGTGAGACTTTTTATGAAGCATGGGAGAGGTTTAAGGACCTAACAAGGAGGTGCCCACCAGATATGTTCAACGAATGAGTGCAGCTGCACATTTTCTATGAAGGCCTGTCATATGAATCAAAGAAGGCAGTAGACCATTCATCCGGAGGATCTTTGAACAAGAAGAAGACCATTGAGGAAGCCATAGATGTCATTGAAACAGTAGCAGAGAATGATTATTTCTATGCTTCTGAAAGAGGCAACACTAGGGGAGTAATGGAGCTAAACAATGTAGATGCTCTGCTGGCCCAAAACAAGCTCATTACCCAGCAGCTGGCTGACCTCACCAAGAAGATGAAGAGGAACTAAGTAGCAGCAATCACTACTTCATCAACAACCCAAGAAGGAGTGAATGAAGAAGCAGAGGGTAGTCAGGAGCAAGCCAACTACATTGGGAATTCACCTAGGCAAAACCATGATCCATACTCTAAGACCTATAACCCTGGATGGAGGAATCACCCAAACTTTGGGTGGGGAAATCAACAAGACCAAGGCCTAGATCAAAGACGTTCAAATCCCAACAACAATGCAGCCCACCAACATTTCACATCTAGACCATATCAACACCCCCATAAAAACACCTCTCCACATTCATATCAAAACCAAAATAACTTACCTCATCCTTCTACCTCTAATCCCAATCTACCATCATTTGATGATAGACTCTCAAGGATTGAGAATCTACTTGAAGGCATAGGCAAAGAGATTCAAGACAACAAGGCATTCAAGGAGGAAGTGCGAGCAAATTTTAAGAACCAAGGAGATACAATCAAGAGATTGGAATATCAAGCGGGGTATCTCTCTGAGCAGATTCCCAAACCCACAGATGGATTCCCAAGTGACACAGAGAAGAATACAAGAGGTGAAACAAAGAAAGTAAGATGGGAAGATTGTAAGATGGTCACTATAAGTGATAAGGAGACTGAGGACAAGCCAAACAAGTCGGCAGAACAACCTAGAGACACCTCAGCAGAGAAGGAGGAAAAAGATTACCAAGAACCAGAAATCTCAAAATCGGAGCTACTGAGACTCTATGCACCTTTTCCCCAACTGCTCAATGGTGTTGTGGAGAAGAGAATATACTCAAGGTTTCTAGATTTGTTTGCATCTCTGCATGTCAACATACCATTCATCAAGACTATTCAACAAATGCCTGCATACATCAAGTATATGAAGGAGCTGCTTCCCAGGAAAAGCTCACTCAAGGGAGGCCAAACTATAGTGATGAACAAGGAGTGCAATGCCCTCATTCAACCACAGTTGCCTACAAAAAGAAAAGATCCAGGGTGTTTTCATGTCCCCTGTGCCATAGCAGAAACAATGTTTGATAAAGCACTCTGCAATTTGGGAGCAAGCATCAACTTATTGCCCTTATCCCTGGTGAAGAGGCTGAAGATCAATGAGATAATGCCCACAGATGTAGTCATCAGGCTGGCAGACAAAACTCAAAAACAAGCAATAGGAGTGGTGGAAAATGTGTTGGTAAAGGTTGGGAAATACTTTCTTCCCACAGACTTTGTCATTCTGGACATGGAAGAGAGTCACACTCACCCAATCATATTGGGAAGACCATTCCTAGCTACAGCCAGAGCATTCATAGATGTGGAGCGAGGGGAGCTAATAATGAGGATCCATGATGAACGAATCAGCTTTAATGTCTTCAAACTCTCACAAGAATCAAACCAAGAGAACAAAGAACCAAGCAAAGATCATAATGAGATGCTGACAGAGGAAGCAAGCACAGAAGCACAACCAGCCCATCTGGGAAAGCCCTTGGTTGATGAACAAGGAAATAAGCAGTTGTCACAGCTCAAGGAAAAGCTGGAGGAACCTAAACCACCAGAGACATGTGAAGACAACAACAAAATTCCCTTAGAAGAAGAAGTCACAAAGAGCAAGGAAACATCAAAAGGGACAAAGAAGAAGGTACTAAGGGGGTGGAGGAACAAGAAGATCCCTACAGAGGACTTCTCTCCAAGGGATAAAGTGATCTCAGCTTACTTTTTAGATATCCCCCCCTAATCTCCCCACTGTACCATCTCAGTTACCTAAGGTCTTCACTATCAACAGAGTTCTCTCCTTGGAACATGTAGAGATCATTGATACAACCAATGGATATAAGTCCACAGCAAGAGGGGAGGACTTTAAGCATTACCAACCACCCTGATGAGGGAGAAACGTCAAGCTAGTGACGCTAAAGAAGCGCTTCATGGGAGGCAACCCATGTTTTATATGCTTTTAGAAAATAGTGAATAAGTCAATATTCATGAATTCTAACCCAGACTTGACAAACACTTGGTGAAATCCTTAATAGGCAGTATATAGTGAAGAACAAGTTTGGTGTTCAAAGCAGGCCAAGAAAGCATGAATGCAACTGAGAGCATGCTAGTCTTGGAGCTTTGAACAGAACTTTTCATCACAGTGCTCCAAACTAAGTTTGGTGTCACCCCATGGTGCCGCCAATGGGCATATAAGGATACACAGTTAGTTAGTTAGTTGGAGTTCATGAATAAACAAAATATTTTCTTATTTTTTTTATTCTAGCCGTAAAGTTTAACTTGTTTTTTTATGATATTAATTCTTACTTTTCTTATTTGATCTTTATAGGGAAAATGAGAGGAGCATTGAAGGAGATTGATTGGACAATTAAATGAGAAAAGTTCGGCCACTTCATGAAGAGGAACTACACACTTATCTCAAGAAGGAATGCATTGGAAAATGTTGTTGATGCCAGGGTATCTTGGCCAGTTTCATTGACCTTTTCTTTACTATTTTTAGGGTAGTTTCATGCATTTCTTTAGGAAATAAGCTAGTTTTGGGTAGATATTCACCTACACCTTGATTCAAGCATACATTGTGCATTTTACATTATTTCATGAGGATTTTGCATGAATTTAGTGACAAATTGTATGCTGCATTATCCATGACTTGGACTAGAACTTTGATGCACTCTGTTGCTTGATTTCAGGACCAAATGAAGCAAGGAAAGGGAGGTAACTTGCAAGGTAAATAAGAAAAGTGATTGCCAATAACACTCTCAAAGCTATCATTGCCCACGTTAAGAGTCACGTTAACTAAGTTAACGTGCACTCTAACGTGGAAAAGGGAAGTTGAGCCAACGTTAGTGACACTTAACATTGTCACTAATGTTGGCAAACACTCATAAGTGGCCACGTTAGAGCCCACGTTAACCTAGTTAACGTGGCCTTTAACGTTAAAGGGGGAAGAGAAGCCAACATTAGTGACATTCAACATTGTCACTAACGTTGGCCTAAGGATGCAACACACAACGTTAACTTCCACGTTAACTTGGTTAACGTGGGAGCTAACATAAGAAGTGAGAGTTGTCGACAACGTTAGTGACACTCAACATCGTCACAAACGTTGGAAGCAACCACACAACCCCCAAGGAGCCACGTTAACTTCCACGTTAACTTAGTTAACGTGGAAGCTAACGATGAGGAATGAATGATGAGCCAACGTTAGTGACACTCAACATTGTCACTAACGTTGGGATGGCTAAGAATGGCCACGTTAGAAGCCACATTAACCTAGTTAACGTGGACTCTAACGTGAGATCTAGGGGCACATTGGAACGTTAGTGACAATGTTGAGTGTCACTAATGTTCTCGAAGTTTGGCAAGGCCACGTTAGAAGCCACGTTAACCTAGTTAACTGGGCTTTAACGTGAAGCAAAAAGGGGCACACTGGAACGTTAGTGACAATGTTGAGTGTCACTAACGTTCTCGAAGGTTGGCAAGGCCACGTTAGAAGCCACGTTAACCTAGTTAACGTGGGCTCTAACGTGAGGCAAAGGGGTACATTGGAATGTTAGTGAAAATGTTAAGTGTCACTAACGTTCTCGAACTTATACTTTCACTAAATGTTAACACCCCTAACGCCCTGAGCTAAAGTCTCTGCCCACTTAGCACTTTCTCTCTGCAAGTAAAGCCAAGCCCAAATGAAGAAAAGAACTGCTTCAAACTCAAGATCCAAAGGCCCAAGACTTGAAGAGCAAACTAGAAGCTGAGAACAGTAGTATATATTGGAGTAGCTTTGAATTGTTAAAGGAGTTCTGGAGGCTGCAAAAAGAGAACTACTCTCTGTATTTTACCTTCTCTGCATTTTCTAGTTTTATGATGTATTCTCCATATTTGTTTTCATTTTCAAGAGCTATGAACAACTAAACCCCTTTCATTGGGTTAGGGAGCTCTGTTGTAATTTGATAGATCAATACTAATTTTCATTATTCTTCTTCTATCTTTTCTCTTGATTTTACTTGAAAGCTTTCGATCTTCATCCCATTGAGTAGTTATCTTGGAAAAGAAGCTATTCAAATTTGGATCTCTTTTGAACCTTGAAAGAGGAATGAAGAGATCAAGCTAGAAATGCTTTCTCATGTTGGACCAAATTGGGTTTGGATGGGTATGTGACTATAACCCTCTCAATACTTGATTTGGGAAATGCATGTGGTATAATCAGTGACCATACTTCATCTCTTCTCATGAGCAATTGACCAAGGAATTGGCTATTGATCAAGACTTGAGAGATTGAATTGCAAGAAATTGTAATTCAATCAATTAAGATTGCCAAGGAGATCAATGAGTGCATGGATTGAGGACGAGATGAAAATGAACTTGATCCGGAGAATTGCAACATCTCCTAAGCCCAATGAACTCCCCATCTCTGATCTTACCAATTCTCTTTAATTTCTGCCATTTACTTTTATGAGCAAATCCCCCATTCCCATTTACAAATTCTGCAATTTATTTTCAGTCATTTACTTCCAGTCCTTTAATTCTAGCATTTACGTTTCTGTTATTTACATTTCCGCCATGTTATTTTCTGCAACTCTCAACCCAAATTCTGGATTCGCTCAACTAGAACATTCTTCTAATTAAGGTTGCTTGATCAATCAATCCCTGTGGGATTCGACCTCACTCTATTGTGAGTTTTTACTTGACGACAAATTCGGTACACTTGCCGAAGGGAGATTTGTTGAGAGACAAGTTTCCACCCTCATCAGTTGCCATGCAACATTGAAGAAAGGAGACTCTTGAAGACCGAACCAATAACCCTCGTAAAGTGATGATCCTTGTCCTTTCTCCATGCACAACCCCAACCGTCCATCAAGGAACCATTCCATCAATCCACACCCTCCACTCACTCATAATCTTCCTATATAAATGAGTCCTAGTGCATACTTACCCCTCACATTCAAATTCCCACTCTCCACACTTCACACTTTCGACATCCAAAACCCCTTCATCACACCTCGTCTTAACCAACCAAATTCCGCATCTATCCTTACCTTCTAATCCCCTCAAACAGCAACTCAAATTCATGGCATCATCAAGTTCCAAGAGGCAAAAGAGGAAGGAACCAATGGAGAACATTCCTTTCGATGAGAAGAGATTCAAAACTGCCTTCCATGAACAAGAATTTGAAAGGATCAAGATCAAGAAGATACTGCCTGAGTTAACCTTCCAAATCAATGAAGACGAGTGCCCACAGATTCGGGAGAAAATTGAACAAAGAGGGTGGCAAAGGCTCACTTATCCAGAGGGGAAGATCAATGCAAACCTCATCAAAGAGTTCTACGTAATTGTGGTTAGAGAAGACAAAACCAGGGCCCCAACCTTCAAAAGCTATGTAAGAGGAAAAGAGGTAGACTTCATCCCAAATGCTATAACAAGAACTCTTCACTTGAAATCACCACATTTTGATGAGCCCAGTTATCATGCAAGGATAAGTAAGAGCCCTGACAATGATGAGCTCACAGAAATCGTGACTGACATTTGTGTCATAGCAGCTGATTGGGAGAGGTATGCAGATGGAAGACCCCGGTTCATCAAGAGGGGAGACCTTAGCCCGGAAGTCAAAGGGTGGTTTGAACTCGTAAGGAGGTCCATCCTCCCAGCTGCAAATAATTCAGAGGTCAATATTAATCGAGCGACTATGGTACATTGCCTAGTACAGGGTGGAGAAATCAATGTGCATGAACTCATAGCTAAGGGGATTCAAGAGTCAGCTGAGAAGGCTGATTCAGGTGACAGTCTTTGGTACCCTAGCACTATTCTCAGACTATGTACAACGGCTAAGGTGGTCTTCGAGGATAGTAATCCAGACTGGGTGAACCCTGAGAGGCTAGTTACAATCCAGCGTCTTGTCTATACTACACCTGCTCAGCAACAAAGAAGGCCACAAATAGGGAAGCTAAAAGCGAAAGAAGGAGCCCACCAAGAGGATCCTCATCAAGAAGAATATCAACAAGAAGAGCATCATGACCCAGCCAATTTGAATATGAATCACCTTCTAAGGGCCATTGAAGATCTAGGGATGAGACATATGGAAGGACAAGAGCAAATACTAAACCTTCAGTCCAACTGGATGAGCCAACAAGAAGAGTGGTAGAAACAACAAATGGAGCAGCAACAAGAACAATACTCCCAGCTCACTCAAGCCATCCACCAAGTTACTGAGAGGCAAGAACGTCAAGATAAGCATTTGCAGGAATTCAATCAGTGGCAAATAGCTCAGATGAAAGCATTCAATGAGTTCACTATACTTATTGAAGGACGGCAACTACATAGGGAGGAGTTCAACGTAAACACTCAAGCCAAGTTAAACTACATGTCTAGTAATATGCATCATCTACACTATGCCATCCCTACATATGATGAGGTCCAAAAAGATTTTGTAGAACAAGAAGAGAGGAAGGTGAAACGGCAGAAGGAAACACTCAAGAAGAAGATGGAAGATGGTGGTTTCTGGAAGAAGCTGATTGGAAAAAGCAAAAGGAGTGGGAGTACGAGCAATCAAGAGGGACACAAGGAGGACAAGCAAGGAGGAGAGCATGGGCAACCACATGAGTAAAAGGTGGTGGAGTTCCTTCTTTGGTCCATCTTTCTCTATGCTTTAAATAAGGAAGATCTTGTATGAAATAGAACATGCTTCCATAGTAGTTTGAACCTTTTTAAATTCTGTCTTTTAAGCTTTTTTTGAATAGGTCTATGTTTGCTAGTCTTTATGTTACTGCATCATCTTCTTACTAACTTGTATGCTTGTCCCTTTAAATCAAATGAAAAAAAAAAGAATGAGTGTTTCAAAAGACCAGAAAGGAGTTCATACTATGGAGTAAGTTCATGAGTTTATGGTGAGATCATAAGTTAGCTAAGTTGGTTCAACCACAAGGTGGGAAGACAACTATCTGTCATGAATACTATGCTTTGAATACACCCCATGAGACTAGCTAAATAAGAAGATCCTAATAAGAAAAAGATAAAGAACAAATAAAGGTTGAAAAATAAAAGAAAAAAGAGTAAGCAATAAGGCTAGGCACCAATGGTTTTAATCTTGAAGCATGTGTCTGTGGTGCTCCTGTGTGAGGGATCTACTTGGATGAATAAGCTCTTAGGGGTGCCTTATCACTTGGTAACTTGGGTTAACTAACTCGGGATTATTAGCTGAAAGTCCACTATCAATAGTAACCTTTACTACAGAGCATTTAGTAACCCAAAGAGGTGCTGGACACCAAGGTCTCAAGAAAAGAAAATAAATAAACTATATGCCTGTGGTGTGTATGTATGGGGGAAAGAGACTTGAGGGAGTAAGTCCGTAGGGGTGTCTTAACACCTAGCACCTTGAACCAACTGGTTCGGGAGTGTTGGCTGAAAGCTTATCTTAAAGAGTCGCCCCCATACAGAGCACTTAGCCTAAGAAAACAAGTAAGCCCTGAAATAACAATAAAAGGATCAATGAATAAAAGTCTCATGGGATGCAATCACAGTGAGTAATCTAGGACATGATAAAGGTCTGAAAGCCAGTAAAGGAATGAATCTAAGTTGCTATGCATGAAACAACCATAAAACCAGGGACATGACCTCCACAAGAATGACTTATTTCTCTTGGCATTCCATTCATCATTCTCTTGTTCCAGTACTTACTTAGGGACAAGTAAGCTTTAAGTTTGGTGTTGTGATGCCAGGGCATTTTGGCCAGTTTCACTGACCTTTTCTTTACTGTTTTTAGGGTAGTTTCATGCATTTCCTTAGAAAATAAGCTAGTTTTGGGTAGATATTCACTTACATCTTGATTCAAGCATACATTGTGCACTTTACATGATTTCATGAGGATTTTGCATGAATTTAATGACAAATTGGATGTTGTATTTCCCATGACTTGGACTAGAACTTTGATGCACTCTATTGCTTGATTTCAGGACAAAGGAAGCAAGGAAGAACCACGTTAGCAGCCATGTTAATCTAATTAACGTAACTCCTAAAGTGGAATGGGAGTAACTTGCAAAGTTAATGAGAAAAGTAATCGCCAAAAACGCTCTCGAAGCCATCATTGCCTACGTTAAGAGTCACGTTAACTAAGTTAACGTGAACTCTAACGTGGAGGAAAGGAAATGGAGCTAACGTTAGTGACACTTACCTTTGTCACTAACGTTGGACCAAGCTCATAAGTGGCCACGTTAAGAGCCACGTTAACTTAGTTAACGTGACCTCTAACGTTAAAAAGTAAAGGGGAAGCCAACGTTAGTGACATTCAACTTTGTCACTAACGTTGGCCAAGTCACAATAAGCCACGTTAAATTCCATGTTAACCTAGTTAACGTGGAAGCTAACGTGAAGAAAGTAGGTGATCGACAACGTTAGTGACACCAAACATTGTCACTAACGTTGGGATTAACCGACACAAGCCCCAATAAGCCATGTTAACTCCCACGTTAACCTAGTTAACGTGGAAGCTAACGTGAAGAAGGAAGGTGATCGCCAACGTTAGTAACACCTAACATTGTCACTAACGTTGGAAGGAGCCCACACAAGCCACAATGAGCCACGTTAACTCCCACGTTAACTTAGTTAACGTGGAAGCTAACATGAGGAGGAGAGATGATGAGCCAACGTTAGTGACATTCACCTTTGTCACTAACGTTGGAGATGGCTAGCACAACCACGTTAAAGGCCACGTTAACCTAGTTAATGTGGACTCTAACGTGGGAGCTAGGGGCACATTGGAACGTTAGTGACAAAGGTAAGTGTCACTAACGTTCTCGAAGGTTGGCAAGCCTAAATTAAGGAGCCACGTTAACTAAGTTAACGTGGACTCTAACGTAGGGAAGGAGGAGGCTTCTCAACGTTATTGGGAAAGGTAAGTCCCAATAACGTGTGCGAAGGACAAAGAGGCAACGTTAGTGGCAACGTTTGTGCCACTAACGTTGAGGTTAACGTGGCTCTTACTTGGGTGAGGAATGTTAGTGAAAAAGGTGATTGTCACTAACGTTCTCAAACCCATATTTTCACTGAACGTTAACACCACTAACGTCCTGAGCTAAAGTCTCTGCCCACTTCACACTTTCTCTCTGCAAGTAAAGCCAAGCCCAATGAAGAAGATAACTGCTTCAAACTCAATATCCAAAGGCCCATATCCAAGACTTGAAGAGCCAACTAGAAGATCAGAAGAGTAGTATATATAGGAGTAGCTTTGAATTAAAAAGGGAGTTGGAAAATATAGGGAGCCTCTTGGCATAGAACTACTCTCTGTATTTTACTTTCTCTGCACTTCTAGTTTCATCATGTATTCTCCATCATTGTTTTCATTTTCCAGAGCTATGAACAACTAAACCCCTTTCATTGGGTTAGGGAGCTCTGTTGTAATTTGATGGATCAATACTAGTTTTCATTATTCTTCTTCTATCTTTTCTCTTGATTTTACTTGAAAGCTTTCGATCTTCATCCAATTGGGTAGTTATCTCGGAAAACAAGCTATTCAAACTTGGATCTCTTCTGAACCTTGAAAGAGGAATGAAGAGATCATGCTAGAAATGCTTTCTCATGCTGGACCAAATTGGGTTTGGATGGATATGTACTATAATCCTCTCAACAGTTGATTTGGGAAATGCATGTGGTATAGTCAGTGACCATACTTCATCTCTTCTCATGAGCAATTGACCAAGGAATTGGCTATTGATCAAGATTTGAGAGATTGAATTACAAGAAATTATAATTCGATCACTTAATATTGCCAAGGAGATCAATGAGTGCATTGATTGAGGAAGAGATGAAAATGAAATTGATCCGGAGAATGCAACACCTCCTGAGCCCAATGAACTCCCCATTTCTGATCTTACCCATTCTCTTTAATTTCTATCGTTTACTTTTATGAGCAATTACCCCATTCCCATTTAAGATTCTGCAATTTACTTTCCGTCATCTACATTCAGCTCTTTATTTCTAGCATTTACTTTTCTGTTATTTACTTTCCCGCCATTTAATTTTCTACAATTCTCAACCCAAATTCTGATTCGCTCAACTAGAACATTCCTCTAATTAAAGTTGCTTGATCAATCAATCCCTGTGGGATTCGACCTCACTCTATTGTGAGTTTTTACTTGACGACAAATTCGGTACACTTGCCGAAGGAAATTTGTTATGAGACAAGTTTTTCGTGCATCAGTAGTTATCTTGGAAAAGAAGCTATTCAAACTTGGATCTCTTCTGAACCTTGAAAGAGGAATGAAGAGATCATGCTAGAAATGCTTTCTCATGCTGGACCAAATTGGGTTTGGATGGATTTGTGACTATAATCCTCTCAACACTTGATTTGGGAAATGCATGTGGTATAATCAGTGACCATACTTCATCTCTTCTCATGAGCAATTGACCAAGGAATTGCCTATTGATCAAGATTTGAGAGATTGAATTACAAGGAATTGTAATTCGATCACTTAAGATTGCCAAGGAGATCAATGAGTGCATTGATTGAGGAAGAGATGAAAATAAAATTGATCCGGAGAATGCAACACCTCCTGAGCCCAATGAACTCCCCATTTCTGATCTTACCCATTCTCTTTAATTTCTGTCATTTACTTTTATGAGCAATTACCCCATTCTCATTTAAGATTCTGGAATTTATTTTCCGTCATCTACATTCAGCTCTTTATTTCTAGCATTTACTTTTCTGTTATTTACTTTCCCGCCATTTAATTTTCTACAATTCTCAACCCAAATTCTGGTTCACTCAACTAGAATATTCCTCTAATTAAAGTTGCTTGATCAATCAATCCCTGTGGGATTCGACCTCACTCTATTGAGAGTTTTTACTTGACGACAAATTCGGTACACTTGCCGAAGGAAATTTGTTATGAGACAAGTTTTCCGTGCATCAAGTTTATGGCACCGTTGCCGGGGATTGATTGTGCATCAACAATGATTAAATTGGAAGAGTAACTAGATTGAGCATTTTTGTTTTGTTTGATTTAATTTTCTATTTGAGTAATTTACTTTCAGTTTTAGTTAATTTCTTCCCTTCCCCTTACTTTTTCGTTTTTAGTTGTTTACCATTCATTTCACTAACCCACTAACTGTTTGATATATTGCATCACTCGCACTAACAGTCATTCTGATAGAAATACTTTCTGCATCTATTTTCCTTGCTTGTACTTGTTGGTTGTATGACAGGGAAAAGAAGCAGGGCTTGAACTTCCTTTGATTCTGAACCTGAGAGGACCTTCTTTAGATTAAGGAGGGAAGCAAGAGGAAAAAGAGTAGTTGGTGTCGAGGAAGAGGAGGAATACTTTGAGCCAAACATGGAAGACAACATGGAAAACCATCATGAAGAAGAGGCTCACAACCATGGCGGAGGAGGTCAAGCAAATCATGCTGGGGAGGATAGAAGAGTTTTAGGCTCTTACATCAATCCAAACCCAGGAAACTATGGAAGTAGCATTCAAAAGCCAACCATCTATGCCAACAATTTTGAACTAAAACCACAGCTCATCACTCTTGTTCAGAACAACTGTTCGTTCGGAGGAAGTGTCCAAGAAGACCCCAATCAACATCTAACCACCTTCCTGAGAATATGTGACACAGTGAAGTCTAATGATGTTCATTCTGACGCCTATAGACTGCTCTTATTTCCATTCTCACTCAAGGATAAGGGAGCCAAATGGCTGGAGTCTTTCCCGAAGGAGAGCTTGACAACCTGGGATGATGTGGTGAACAAATTCTTAGCAAGATTTTACCCTCCTCAACGAATCAATAGGATGAGAGCTGAGGTCCAAAATTTCAAGCAACAAGATGGTGAGACTCTTTATGAAGCATGGGAGAGGTTTAAGGACCTAACAAGGAGGTGCCCACCAGATATGTTCAACGAATGAGTGCAGCTACACATTTTCTATGAAGGCCTGTCATATGAATCAAAGAAGGCAGTAGACCATTCATCCGGAGGATCTTTGAACAAGAAGAAGACCATTGAGGAAGCCATAGATGTCATTGAAACAGTAGCAGAGAATGATTATTTCTATGCTTCTGAAAGAGGCAACACTAGGGGAGTAATGGAGCTAAACAATGTAGATGCTCTGCCGGCCCAAAACAAGCTCATTACCCAGCAGCTGGCTGACCTCACCAAGAAGATGGAGAGGAACTAAGTAGCAGCAATCACTACTTCATCAACAACCCAAGAAGGAGTGAATGAAGAAGCAGAGGGTAGTCAGGAGCAAGCCAACTACATTGGGAATTCACCTAGGCAAAACCATGATCCATACTCTAAGACCTATAACCCTGGATGGAGGAATCACCCAAACTTTGGGTGGGGAAATCAACAAGACCAAGGCCTAGATCAAAGACGTTCAAATCCCAACAACAATGCAGCCCACCAACATTTCACATCTAGACCATATCAACACCCCCATAAAAACACCTCTCCACATTCATATCAAAACCAAAATAACTTACCTCATCCTTCTACCTCTAATCCCAATCTACCATCATTTGATGACAGACTCTCAAGGATTGAGAATCTACTTGAAGGCATAGGCAAAGAGATTCAAGACAACAAGGCATTCAAGGAGGAAGTGCGAGCAAATTTTAAGAACCAAGGAGATACAATCAAGAGATTGGAATCTCAAGTGGGGTATCTCTCTGAGCAGATTCCCAAACCCACAGATGGATTCCCAAGTGACACAGAGAAGAATATAAGAGGTGAAACAAAGAAAGTAAGATGGGAAGATTGTAAGATAGTCACTATAAGTGATAAGGAGACTGAGGACAAGCCAAACAAGTCGGCAGAACAACCTAGAGACACCTCAGCAGAGAAGGAGGAAAAAGATTACCAAGAACCAGAAATCTCAAAATAGGAGCTACTGAGACTCTATGCACCTTTTCCCCAACTGCTCAATGGTGCTGTGGAGAAGAGAATATACTCAAGGTTTCTAGATTTGTTTGCAGCTCTGCATGTCAACATACCATTCATCAAGACTATTCAACAAATGCCTGCATACATCAAGTATATGAAGGAGCTGCTTCCCAGGAAAAGCTCACTCAAGGGAGGCCAAACTATAGTGATGAACAAGGAGTGCAATGCCCTCATTCAACCACAGTTGCCTACAAAAAGAAAAGATCCAGGGTGTTTTCATGTCCCCTGTGCCATAGCAGAAACAATGTTTGATAAAGCACTCTGCGATTTGGGAGCAAGCATCAACTTAATGCCCTTATCCCTGGTGAAGAGGCTGAAGATCAATGAGATAATGCCCACAGATGTAGTCATCAGGCTGGCAGACAAAACTCAAAAACAAGCAATAGGAGTGGTGGAAAATGTGTTGGTAAAGGTTGGGAAATACTTTCTTCCCACAGACTTTGTCATTCTGGACATGGAAGAGAGTCACACTCACCCAATCATATTGGGAAGACCATTCCTAGCTACAGCCAGAGCACTCATAGATGTGGAGCGAGGGGAGCTAATATTGAGGATCCATGATGAACGAATCAGCTTTAATGTCTTCAAACTCTCACAAGAATCAGACCAAGAGAACAAAGAACCAAGCAAAGATCATAATGAGATGCTGACAGAGGAAGCAAGCACAGAAGCACAACCAGCCCATCTGGGAAAGCCCTTGGTTGATGAACAAGGAAATAAGCAGTTGTCACAGCTCAAGGAAAAGCTGGAGGAACCTAAACCACCAGAGACATGTGAAGACAACAACAAAATTCCCTTAGAAGAAGAAGTCACAAAGAGCAAGGAAACATCAAAAGGGACAAAGAAGAAGGTACCAAGGGGGTGGAGGAACAAGAAGATCCCTACAGAGGACTTCTCTCTAGGGGATAAAGTGATCTCAGCTTACTTTCTAGATATCCCCCCTAATCTCCCCACTGTACCATCTCAGTTACCTAAGGTCTTCACTATCAACAGAGTTCTCTCCTTGGAACATGTAGAGATCATTGATACAACCAATGGATATAAGTCCACAGCAAGAGGGGAGGACTTTAAGCATTACCAACCACCCTGATGAGGGAGAAACGTCAAGCTAGTGACACTAAAGAAGCTCTTCATGGGAGGCAACCCATGTTTTATATGCTTTTAGAAAAT
The DNA here is from genome assembly GCF_003086295.3 of Arachis hypogaea. Lineage (NCBI taxonomy): Eukaryota > Viridiplantae > Streptophyta > Magnoliopsida > Fabales > Fabaceae > Arachis > Arachis hypogaea. The sequence goes on from NC_092054.1 coordinate 81,633,783, forward strand.
AGCGAATAAGTCAATATTCATGAATTCCAACCCGGACTTGACAAACACTTGGTGAAATCCTTAATAGGCAGTATATAGTGAAAAATAAGTTTGGTGTTCAAAGCAGGCCAAGAAAGCATGAATGCAACTGAGAGCATGCTAGTCTTGGAGCTTTGAACAGAACTTTTCATCACAGTGCTCCAAACTAAGTTTGGTGTCACCCCATGGTGCCACCAATGTGCATATAAGGACACACAGTTAGTTAGTTAGTTGGAGTTCATGAAAAAACAAAATTTTTTCTTCTTTTTATTATTCTAGTCGTGAAGTTTAAATTGTTTTTTTTATGATATTAATTCTTACTTTCTTATTTTATCTTTATAGGAAAAAGGAGAGGAGCATTGAAGGAGATTGATTGGACAATGAAATGAGGAAGGTTCGGCCACTTCATGAAGAGGGACTACACACTTGTTCCCAAAAGGGAACGCATTGGAAAATGTTGCCATGCAACATGGAAAAGAATAGGACCCTTGAAGACCGAGCAATCCCCATCATAAAGTGATGATCCTTGTCCTTTCTCCATGCACAACCCCAACCGTCCATCAAGCAACCATTCCATCAATCCACTCCCTCCATTCACTCACAACCTCTCTATATAAGTGATCCTTGTTCCTCCGTACCCTAGCTTCACACTCCACACCCACTCTTCACACTTATCCATTTCGGAGCAAAGCATTTCCTAACCCATTAAAAACATTCTCCCTTACTCCCTTCATTGCACTCAACCCTAAACAACCGAAAGTCTCCACACCCTTGCTAACTTCACACATTAACCCTCATTCATGGCATCTTCGAGCTCTAAAAGAAGGAAGGGAAAGGAACCTATGGAGCAACACCCGTATGATGAAAAGAGATTTAGAAGTGATGTGGGTGGAAACTTGTCTCTCAAAAAATCTCCTTTCGGCAAGTGTACCAAATTTGTCGTCAAGTAAAAACTCACAATAGAGTGAGGTCGAATCCCACAGGGATTGATTGATCAAGCAACTTTAATTAGAAGAATGTTCTAGTTGAGTAAATCCAGAATTTGGGTTGAGAGTTGCAGAAAATAAAATGGCGGAAATGTAAATAACAGAAAAGTAAATGCTAGAATTAAAGGACTGGAAGTAAATGACTGAAATTAAATTGCAGAATTTTAAATGGGAATGGGGGATTTGCTTATAAAAGTAAATGGCAGAAATTAAAGAGAATGGGTAGATCAGAGATGGGGAGTTCATTGGGCTTAGGAGATGTTGCAATTCTCCGGATCAAGTTTATTTTCATCTCTTCCTCAATCAATGCACTCATTGATCTCCTTGGCAATCTTAAGTGATTGAATTACAATTTCTTGCAATTCAATCTCTCAAATCTTAATCAATAGCCAATTTCTTGGTCAATTGCTCATGAGAAGAGATGAAGTATGGTCACTGATTATACCACATGCATTTCCCAAATCAAGTATTGAGAGGGTTATAGTCACATACCCATCCAAACCCAATTTGGTCTAGCATGAGAAAGCAATTCTAGCTTGATCTCTTCATTCCTCTTTCAAGGTTCAAAAGAGATCCAAGTTTGAATAGCTTCTCTTCCAAGATAACTACTCAATTGGATGAAGATCGAAAGCTTTCAGGTAAAATCAAGAGAAAAGATAGAAGAAGAATAATGAAAATTAGTATTGATCCATCAAATTACAACAGAGCTCCCTAACCCAATGAAAGGGGTTTAGTTGTTCATAGCTCTAGAAAATGAAAATAAAGATGGAGAATACATCATAGAACTAGAAATTGCAGAGAAAGTAAAATACAGAGAGTAATTCCGTTTTTCCAACTTCCAGAACTCCTTTATCAATTCAAACTACTCCTATATATACTACTCTTCTCAGCTTCTAGTTTGCTCTTCAAGTCTTGGGCCTTTGGATCTTGAGTTTGAAGCAGTTCTTTTCTTCATTTGGGCTTGGCTTTACTTGCAGAGAGAAAGTGCTAAGTGGGCAGAGACTTTAGCTCAGGGCGTTAGGGGTGTTAACATTTAGTGAAAGTATAAGTTTGAGAACGTTAGTGACACTTAACATTTTCACTAACGTTCCAATGTACCCATTTGCCTCACGTTAGAGCCCACGTTAACTAGGTTAACGTGGCTTCTAACGTGGCCTTGCCAACCTTCGAGAACATTAGTGACACTCAACATTGTCACTAACGTTCCAATGTGCCCCTAGATCTCACGTTAGAGTCCACGTTAACTTGGTTAACGTGGCTTCTAACGTGGCCATTCTTAGCCATCCCAACGTTAGTGACAATGTTGAGTGTCACTAACATTGGCTCATCATTCATTCCTCATCGTTAGCTTCCACGTTAACTAAGTTAACGTGGAAGTTAACGTGGCTCCTTGGGGGTTGTGTGGTTGCTTCCAACGTTAGTGACGATGTTGAGTGTCACTAACGTTGTCGACAACTCTCACTTCTTACATTAGCTCCCACGTTAACCAAGTTAACGTGGAAGTTAACGTTGTGTGTTGCATCCTTAGGCCAACGTTAGTGACAATATTGAATGTCACTAACGTTGGCTTCTCTTCCCCCTTTAACGTTAGAGGCCATGTTAACTAGGTTAACGTGGTCTCTAACGTGGCCACTCATGAGTGTTTGCCAACGTTAGTGACAATGTTAAGCGTCACTAACGTTGGCTCAACTTCCCTTCTCCACGTTAGAGTGCACGTTAACTTAGTTAACGTGACTCTTAACGTGGGCAATGATGGCCTTGAGAGTGTTATTGGCAATCACTTTTCTCATTAACCTTGCAAGTTACCTACCTTTCCTTGCTTCCTTTGGTCCTGAAATCAAGCAACAGAGTGCATCAAAGTTCTAGTCCAAGTCATGGGTAATGCAGCATACAAATTGTCACTAAATTCATGCAAAATACTCATGAAATAATGTAAAATGCACAATGTATGCTTGAATCAAGTTGTAGGTGAATATTTACCCAAAACTAGCTTATTTCCTAAAGAAATGCATGAAACTACCCTAAAAACAGTAAAGAAAAGGTCAGTGAAACTGGCCAAGATGCCCTGGCATCACAACACCAAACTTAAAGCTTGCTTGTCCCTAAGCAAGTACTGGAACAAGAGAATGATGAATGGAATATCCAGAGGAATGAGTCATTCTTGTGGAAGTCATATCACTGATTTTATTGTGGTTTCATGCATAGCAACTTAGGTTCATTCCTGGCTTTCAGACCTTTATCATGTCTTAAAATACTCACTTTGCTTACATCCCATGAGACTTTTATTCATTGATCCCTTTATCGTCATTTCAGAGCTTATTGGTGTTCTTAGGCTAAGTGCTCTGTAAGGGGGCAACTTTTTAAGATAAGCTTTCAGCCAACACTCCCGAACCAGTTGGTTCAAGGTGCTAGGTGTTGAAGCACCCCTAAGGACTTACTCCCTCAAGTCTCTCCCCCATACATACACACCACAAGCATATAGTTCATTTATTTTCTTTCTTGAGACCTTGGTGTCCAGCACCTCTTTGGGTTACTAAATGCTCTGTGGTGATAGTTACTCTTGATAGTGGATTTTCAGCTGATAATCCCGGGTTAACTAACCTAAGTTACCAAGTGATAAAGCACCCCTGAGAGCTTATTCATCCAAGTAGATCCCTCACACAGGAGCACCACAGACACTTGTCTCAAGGTCCAAACCATTGGTGCCTAGTCTTATTGCTTACTCTTTTTCTTTTGTTTTTCACTTCCATTGTTCTTTCCCTTTTCTCTTATTAGGATCTTGTTATTAACTTAGTCTCATGGGTATATCCAAAGTCAAGTATTCAGGATAGATAGTTGTCCTCCTAGCCTTGTGGTTGAACCAACTTAGCTAACTTATGATCATACCACAAACTCATGAATGTACTCCATAGTGTGAACTCCACTCTGGTCTTTTGAAACATGAACATTCTCTCTTCATTTGATTAAAAAGGACAAGCTTACAAGAAAGTAAAGTAAGGATGCAGTGACATAAAGACTAGTGCACATAGACTTTCTTCAATACCAAAAACTTAAAAGACATAATTGAAAAAAGTTTAAACATAACATGGAAGCAAGTTCTATTTCATACAAGATCTTCCTTATCTAAAACATAGAGAAAGATGGAAAAAAGAAGGAACTCCACCACCTTTTACTGTTGTGGATGTCCATGCTCTTTTCCTTGCTTGTCCTCCTTGTTTCCCCTTGCACTTCCTCGCATCCGTGCCAATCTTGCTTGCTTCCAATCCTCAAGTGCTTTCCTCACTGACTCATGACTCTCTTCCACCCTTTGTCTTTCCTTTCGTGCTAATTCATCCTTCATTTCGTCATACTTGGCTATTCCTGGATGCAATATTGGCAGCTGTCCCACTAAGTAACCGAGCCTGGCTTGAGTGTTTATATGATGTCCTGTTTCGCTCATGTAAACTCCTTCTGCGAATGCCCTTTGCTCGTCCAATAGTTCTGCCTGTTCTATTTGTCTTCGATGCATCTCATGTATGTGCGCCCCTTGATGTGCTTGGATGTTGATTAGCCTCTGGGTGGATTCTTGTTGCTCGTTTTGCCTTTGTTCCATCCTGTTGAATGTTTCTCCCCATTGTTGTCCTTGACTTAGTTGTTGTTCCATCATTTGCCTTTGCCACTCACCTTGCTGAGTCATCCATCTTGAAAGTGTTTCCTCCTGCTGCCCCATCATCTGTAGTTGAAGCTCTTTCTGTGCTCCATGACTTTCCAAATATTGTCTAGACAAGCCATCAATGGCCTCCTGCAATTGGTGCATGTCCAAGGTCTGTTGTGCTTGACCCTCTAAGACTTGTCCTTCCACTACTTGAGGGGCTATTTTCTTCCTTTGCTTCCGCTGAGGCAAAGGGGATGCTGCAGCTTTCATCCTTCGTACAGTTATTGGGATGCCTTCCTTTATCCACATGGGGTTCTCATCTTCAAAAACTACCCTAGCTTTCTTGTATATTCGGTAAATAGTGCTGGGGTAACCTAACGTTCCTCTTGAGTCGCTTCTCTCTGCCATCTTTCTAATACCTTCAGCTATGAGTTCATGAACCTTGATTTCTCCTCCCTTCAGTATACAGTGCACCATTGTGGCTCTCTTGACATTCACCTCCGAGTTGTTTGCAGCTGGGAGAATAGACCTTCTCACTAGCTCAAACCACCCCTTGGCTTCAGGAGTGAGATCTGTTCTCTTGATAAACTTTGGGTTATTTCCCGCACCCCTTTCCCAGTCAGCTCCTGGTACACAAATATCTTGCAGAATCTGGTCATAATTGGGGTTGTCCAATCTTGAGTGATAGCTTTCTTCTTCAAATTGTATAGACCGTAGCTTCAATGCCCTCATGACACTCATGGGACCAAAGTCCACCATCTTTCCTCTCACAAAGCTTGTGTAAGACTCATCCTTCTTATCATATCGAACCGCATTTGCATAAAATTCTCTTATGAGATTTGCATTCACCTTAATGACCGGGTCAGTGAGGAGATCCCATCTTCTCCTTTCTATGTTCTCTGTGATTTCGGGGCACTCAGTCTTTGTAACTTGAAATCCCAGCTCATAAATGATTTCCTTATCAACCATCTACTCGTATTGCAATGCATGATGCAAGCTTCTAAATCTCCATTCATCATATGGGTGTTCTTCCATGGGTTCCTTTCCCTTCCTTCTTTTAGAACCCGAAGACACCATGAATGATAGTTAATATATGAAGGTGGTAAGGTTGTGGAGACTTTTGGTTGTTTAGGGTTTTATGGCAATAAAGAGAGTGAGGGGAGGAATGTTTATAATCGGATAGAGGGTGTCTTGTACCGAAAGGAAGAGTGGTGAAGGGTGTGTGATGACAATGAAGGGTGGTACGGACAAGGGTCGTTTATATAGAGAAGTTGTGAGAGAATGGAGGGTGTAGATTGATGAAGTGGTCAGTTGATGGACGGTTGGGGTTATGCATGGCTAGAAGACAAGGATCATCACTTTATGATGGGGATTGCTCGGTCTTCTAGGGGTGCCATTTTTTCAATGTTGCATGGCAACATTTTCCGATGTATTCCCTTTTTAGAACAAGTGTGTAGCCCCTCCTTTTGTGGTGTCCGAACCTTCTTTGTTTGGTTGTCCAATCTATCCCTTTTAATGCTCCTTTTCTATTCCTATAAAGAGAAACTAAGAAAAGTGAGAAAATATATTAAAATGACCATATGAACTTTACGGCTAATATTAATAAAAGGGAAAAAAGGATTTGATTGTTTATTTATGTATTCCAACTAACTAACTAACTATTGGTGGGTCCTTATATGCATTTTGGTGGCACCATGGGGTGACACCAAACTTAGTTTGAAGCAATGTGATGAAAAGTTTTGTTCAAAGCTCCCAAGACTAGCATGCATCTTGGTTTGCTTTGAACACCAAACTTGTTCTTCACTATATACTGCATGATAAAGATTTCACCCAGTGTTTGTCAAGTTTGGGTTGAAATTCATAAACATTGATTTATTCATTATTTTAAAAACATACAAAACATGGGTTGCCTCCCATGAAGCGTTTCTTTAGCGTCACTAGCTTGATGTTTTTCCTTCATCAGTGTGGTTGGTAGTGCTTAAAGTCCTCCCCTCTTGCTGTGGACTTATATCCATTGGTTGGATCAATGATCTCCACATGTTCTAGGGAAAGAACTCTGTTGATAGTGAAGACCTTGGGTAACTGAGATGGTACAGTGGGGAGATTAGGGGAAATATCTGGGAAGTAAGCTGAGACAACTCTATTCCCTGGAGAGAAGTCTTTCGTAGGTATTTTCTTGTTCCTCCACCTCCTTGGTACCTTCTTCTTTGTTTCTTTTGATGTTGCCTTCCCCTTGGTGACCTCTTTTTCTAAAGGAGTTGTGGTGCTGTCTTCACCTGCCTCTAGAGGTTTAGGTTCCTCCAACTTTTCCTTCAGCAGCTCTTGTTGTGAGATTTCTGGTTCTTGGCGATCTCTATCCTCCTTCTTTGTTGAGTTGTCTTCAGGTTGTTTGCAAAGTTTGCCTTGCTTATCTTCAGTCTCTTGATCACTCGCAGTGACCATTTTGCAATCTTCCCATCTTACTTTCTTTGCTTCTCCTTTGGGGTTTTTCTCCGTGTCACTTGGGAAGCTATCAATAGGTTTGGGAATCTTCTCAGCTAAATATCCCACCTGGAATTCCAGCTTCCTGATGGTCTCTCCCTGGTTCTTAATATTGGCTCGCACCTCCTCTTTGAACACCTTATTTTCTTGAATCTCTTGGCATATTCCTTCAAGTAAAGCTTCAATCTTAGAGATATTGTCATCAATTGATGAGTGATTCGGAGCAGATGTGCTGTTTTGGTTTTGATAGGCATTTGGAGAAGTGTTGTTGTGGGGGTGTTGAGATGTCCTCTGTGTGAATTGCTGGTGAGCTGCATTGTTGTTGGAATTGTAACATCTTTGGTCTTGGTTTTGATCTTGCTCACTTCCCCACCCAAAGTTTGGGTGGTTTCTCCATCCAGGGTTGTAGGTCTTGGAGTATGGATCATAGTTTTTCCTTGGTGAATTCCCAATGTAGTTGGCTTGCTCCTGACTACCCTCTGCTTCTCCATTCACTCCTTCTTGGGTTGTTGATGAAGTGGAGATTGCTGCTACCTGGTTCGTCTCCATCTTCTTGGTGAGGTTAGCCAGCTGCTGGGTAATGAGCTTGTTTTGGGCCAACAGAGCATCTACATTGTTTAGCTCCATTACTCCTCTTGTGTTCCCTCTTTCGGAAGCATAGAAGTAGTCGTTCTCTGCTACTGTTTCAATAACATCTATGGTTTCCTCAATAGTCTTTTTCTTGTTCAAAGATCCTCCGGATGAATGGTCTACGGCCTTCTTTGACTCATAAGAGAGTCCTTCATAGAAAATGTGCAGCTGCACCCATTCGTTGAACATATCTGGTGGGCACCTCCTTGTCAGGTCTTTAAACCTCTCCCATGCTTCATATAGAGTCTCACCATCTTGTTGCCTGAAAGTTTGGACCTCAGCTCTCAGCCTATTGATTCGTTGAGGAGGGTAAAATCTTGCTAAGAATTTGTTCACCACGTCTTCCCAAGTTGTCAAGCTTTCCCTTGGGAAAGATTTCAGCCACTTGGCTGCTTTGTCCCTAAGTGAGAATGGAAATAGGAGCAGTCTATAAGCATCAGGGTGAACACCATTAGACTTCACTGTGTCACATATTCTCATGAAGGTGGTCAAATGTTGATTGGGGTCTTCTCTAACACCTCCTCCAAACGAACAGTTGTTCTGAACAAGGGTAATGAGCTGTGGTTTAAGTTCAAAGTTGTTGGCATGGATTGTTGGCTTTTGGATGCTACTTCCACAATTGCCTGGGTTTGGATTGATGTAAGAGCCCAAAACTCTTCTATCCTCCCCAGCATGATTTGCTCTACCTCCTCCCCCATGGTTGTGATCCTCTTCTTCATGATGGTTTTCCATGTTGTCTTCCATGTTTGTTTCAAAGAATTCCTCTTCTTCCTCAGCACCAACCACTTTCTTTCCTCTTGCCTCCCTCCTTTATCTAAGGAAGGTCCTCTCAGGTTCAGAATCGAAGGAAGTTGAAGCCCCGCTTCTTCTCCTTGTCATACAACCATCAAGTGCAAGCAAGAAAAGATAGGTGCAGAAAGTATTTGTGTTAGAATTACTATTAGTTGTGGGTGATGCAATATATCAAACAATTAGTGGGTTAGCAAACAAAATTGAAAATAACAAAGAAAAACAAAAGAGTAGAGGGGGAAGGGAAGAAGTTCAACTAAAACAAAAAGTAAATCACTCAAACAGAAAATGAAATTCACAAAAATAAAAATGCTCAATCTAGTGATCTTCCAATTTAATCATTGTTGATGCACAATCAATCCCCGGCAATGGCGCCATAAACTTGATGTGGGTGGAAACTTGTCTCTCAACAAATCTCCTTTCGGCAAGTGTACCGAATTTGTCATCAAGTAAAAACTCACAATAGAGTGAGGTCGAATCCTACAGGGATTGATTGATCAAGCAACTTTAATTAGAAGAATGTTCTAGTTGAGCGAATCCAGAATTTGGGTTAAGAGTTGCAGAAAATAAAATGGCAAGAATGTAAATAACAGAAAAGTAAATGCTAGAATTAAAGGACTGGAAGTAAATGACTGAAATTAAATTGCAGAATTTTAAATGGGAATGGGGGATTTGCTCATAAAAGTAAATGGCAGAAATTAAAGAGAATGGGTAGATCAGAGATGGGGAGTTCATTGGGCTTAGGAGATGTTTCAATTCTCCGGATCAAGTTCATTTTCATCTCTTCCTCAATCAATGCACTCATTGATCTCCTTGGCAATCTTAAGTGATTGAATTACAATTTCTTGCAATTCAATCTCTCAAATCTTGATCAATAGCCAATTCCTTGGTCAATTTCTCATGAGAAGAGATGAAGTATGGTCACTGATTATACCACATGCATTTCCCAAATCAAGTATTGAGAGGGTTATAGTCACATACCCATCCAAACCCAATTTGGTCCAGCATGAGAAAGCAATTCTAGCTTGATCTCTTCATTCCTCTTTCAAGGTTCAAAAGAGATCCAAGTTTGAATAGCTTCTCTTCCAAGATAACAACTCAATTGGATGAAGATCGAAAGCTTTCAAGTAATATCAAGAGAAAAGATAGAAGAAGAATAATGAAAAATAGTATTGATCCATCAAATTACAACAGAGCTTCCTAACCCAATGAAAGGGGTTTAGTTGTTCATAGCTCTAGAAAATGAAAATAAAGATGGAGAATACATCATAGAACTAGAAATTGCAGAGAAAGTAAAATACAGAGAGTAATTCCCTTTTTCCAACTTCCAGAACTCCTTTATCAATTCAAAGCTACTCCTATATATACTACTCTTCTCAGCTTCTAGTTTGCTCTTCAAGTCTTGGGCCTTTGGATCTTGAATTTGAAGCAGTTCTTTTCTTCATTTGGGCTTGGCTTTACTTGCAGAGAGAAAGTGCTAAGTGGGCAGAGACTTTAGCTCAGGGCGTTAGGGGTGTTAACATTTAGTGAAAGTATAAGTTTGAGAACGTTAGTGACACTTAACATTTTCACTAACGTTCCAATGTACCCCTTTGCCTCACGTTAGAGCCCACGTTAACTAGGTTAACGTGGCTTCTAACGTGGCCTTGCCAACCTTCGAGAATGTTAGTGACACTCCACATTGTCACTAACGTTCCAATGTGCCCCTAGATCTCACGTTATAGTCCACGTTAACTAGGTTAACGTGGCTTCTAACGTGGCCATTCTTAGCCATCCTAACGTTAGTGACAATGTTGAGTGTCACTAACGTTGGCTCATCATTCATTCCTCATCGTTAGCTTCCACGTTAACTAAGTTAACGTGGAAGTTAACGTGGCTCCTTGGGGGTTGTGTGGTTGCTTCCAACGTTAGTGACGATGTTGAGTGTCACTAACGTTGTCGACAACTCTCACTTCTTACGTTAGCTCCCACGTTAACCAAGTTAACGTGGAAGTTAACGTTGTGTGTTGCATCCTTAGGCCAACGTTAGTGACAATGTTGAATGTCACTAACGTTGGCTTCTCTTCCCCCTTTAACGTTAGAGGCCACGTTAACTAGGTTAACGTGGGCTCTAACGTGGCCACTTATGAGTGTTTGCCAACGTTAGTGACAATGTTAAGTGTCACTAACGTTGGCTCAACTTCCCTTCTCCACGTTAGAGTGCACGTTAACTTAGTTAACGTGACTCTTAACGTGGGCAATGATGGCTTTGAGAGTGTTATTGGCAATCACTTTTCTCATTAACCTTGCAAGTTACCTCCCTTTCCTTGCTTCCTTTGGTCCTGAAATCAAGCAACAGAGTGCATCAAAGTTCTAGTCCAAGTCATGGGTAATGCAGCATACAATTTGTCACTAAATTCATGCAAAATCCTCATGAAATAATGTAAAATGCACAATGTATGCTTGAATCAAGGTGTAGGTGAATATCTACCCAAAACTAGCTTATTTCCTAAAGAAATGCATGAAACTACCCTAAAAACAGTAAAGAAAAGGTCAGTGAAACTGGCCAAGATGCCCTGGCATCAAGAAGCTTGCATCATGCATTGCAACACGAGTGGATGGTGGATAAGGAGATCATTTATGAGCTGGGATTTCAAGTTAATAAAACTGAGTGCCCCGAAATCACAAAGAAGGTAGAAAAGAGAAGATGGGAGCTCCTCACTGATCCGGTCATTAAGGTGAATGCAAATCTTGTAAGTGAATTTTATGCAAATGCGGTCCGATATGATAAGGCTGACGAGTCGTATACAAGCTTTGTGAGTGGAAAGATTGTGGATTTCGGTCCCATGAGTGTCATGATGGCATTAAAGCTTCGGTCCATTTCGTTTGAAGAAGAGAGTTATCATTCAAGAATGGACAACAACCCCAATCATGACTAGATTGTGCAAGACATTTGTGTACCAGGAGCTGACTGGGAAAGATATGCGGATAGGAGACCAAGGTTCATCAAGAGAGCAGATCTCACCCCGGAAGCAAAAGGGTGGTTCGAAATTGTAAGGAGGTCCATCCTCCCAGCAGGGAACAACTCGGAGGTGAATCTCAAGACAACCACAATGGTGCACTATATACTCAAAGGAGGAGAGATCAAGGTTCATGAACTCATAACAGAAGGCATTAGAAAAATGGCAGAGAAAAGTGACTCAAGAGGAACGTTAGGTTACCCCAGCACTATTTATCGACTGTGCAAGAAAGCTGGGGTGGTGTTTGAAGATGAGGACCCCGTGTGGATAAAAGAGGGCATTCCAATAACCGTTCAACGAATGCATGCTACCGCATCCTCCCTGCCTCAACAGAAGCAAAGGAAGAGGCCAGCCCCTCAAGTAGTAGAAGGACAAGTCTTAGAAGGGCAAGCGCCAGTCACCTTAGATATGCACCAACTGCAGGAAGCTATTGATGGCCTATCTCGACAATATTTGGAAAGCCAAGGAGCACAGAAAGAGCTTTAACTACAGATGATGGGGCAGGAAGAGGAATCACTCTCAAGATGGATGACTCAACAAGGGGAGTGGCAAAAGCAAATGATGGAGCAACAACTGAGTCAAGGACAACAATGGGGTGAAACATTCCACAGGATGGAACAGAGGCAAAATGAACAACAAGAATCCATCCAGAGGCTAATCAACATCCAAGCACATCAAGGTGCACACATACATGAGATGCATTGAAGACAAATAGAACAGGCAGAACTACTGGACGAGCAAAAGGCATTCGCAGAAGGAGTTTACCTGAGCGAGACTGGGCATCATATAAACACTCAAGCCAGGCTCGATTACTTAGTAGGACAGCTGCCTATATTGCATCCAGGAATTACAAGGTACAAAGAAATGAGGGATGAATTAGCACGAGAAGAAAGACAAAAGGTGGAAGAGAGTCATGAATCAGTAAGGAAGGCACTTGAGGATTGGAAGCAAGCAAGATTGGCACGGATGCGAGGAAATGCAAGAGGACACAAAGAGGACAAACAAGGAAGAGAGCATGGGCAACCACACGAGTAAAAGGTGGTGGACTTCCTTCTTTGGTCCATCTTTCTCTATGCTTTAAATAAGGAAGATCTTGTATGAAATAGAACATGCTTCCATAGTAGTTTGAAACTTTTTAAATTCTGTCTTTTAAGTTGTTTTTTTGAATAGGTCTATGTTTGCTAGTCTTTATGTTACTGCATGATCTCCTTACTAACTTGTATGCTTGTCCCTTTCAATCAAATGAAAAAAAAAGAATGAGTGTTTCAAAAGACCAGAGAGGAGTTCATACTATGGAGTAAGTTCATGAGTTTATGGTATAGTCATAAGTTAGCTAAGTTGGTTCAACTACCAGGTGAGAGGACAACTATCTGTCATGAATACTATGCTTGAGACACACCCCATGAGACTAGCTAAATAAGAAGATCCTAATAAGAAAAAGGGAACGAACAAATAAAGGTTGAAAAATAAAAGAAAAAAGAGTAAGCAATAAGGCTAGGCACCAATGGTTTTAATCTTGAGGCATGTGTCTGTGGTGCTCCTGTGTGAGGGATCTACTTGGATGAATAAGCTCTTAGGGGTGCCTTATCACTTAGTAACCTTCACTACAGAGCATTTAGTAACCCAGAGAGGTGCTGGACACCAAGGTCTCAAGAAAAGAAAATAAATAAACTATATGCCTGTGGTGTGTATGTATGGGGGAAAGAGACTTGAGGGAGTAAGTCCGTAGGGGTGTCTTAACACCTAGCACCTTGAACCAACTGGTTCGGGAGTGTTGGCTGAAAGCTTATCTTAAAGAGTCGTCCCCTTACAGAGCACTTAGCCTAAGAACACAAATAAGCCCTGAAATAACAATAAAAGGATCAATGAATAAAAGTCTCATGGGATGCAATCATAGTGAGTATTCTAGGACATGATAAAGGTCTGAAAGCCAGTAAAGGAATGAATCTAAGTTGCTATGCATAAAACCACCATAAAACCAGGGACATGACCTCCACAAGAATGACTCATTTCTCTTGGCATTCCATTCATCATTCTCTTGTTCCAGTACTTGCTTAGGGACAAGCAAGCTTTAAGTTTGGTGTTGTGATGCCAGGGCATTTTGGCCAGTTTCACTGACCTTTTCTTTACTGTTTTTAGGGTAGTTTCATGCATTTCCTTAGAAAATAAGCTAGTTTTGGGTAGATATTCACTTACATCTTGATTCAAGCGTACAGTGTGCACTTTACATGATTTCATAAGGATTTTGCATGAATTTAATGACAAATTGGATGTTGCATTTCCCATGACTTGGACTAGAACTTTGATGCACTCTATTGCTTAATTTCAGGACAAAGGAAGCAAGGAAGAACCACGTTAGCAGCCACGTTAATCTAATTAACGTAACTCCTAACGTGGAATGGGAGTAACTTGCAAAGTTAATGAGAAAAGTAATTGCCAATAACGCTCTCGAAGCCATCATTGCCCACGTTAAGAGTCACGTTAACTAAGTTAACGTGAACTCTAACGTGGAGGAAAGGAAATGGAGCCAACGTTAGTGACACTTACCTTTGTCACTAATGTTGGACCAAGCTCATAAGTGGCCACGTTAAGAGCCACGTTAACTTAGTTAACATGGCCTCTAACGTTAAGAAGTAAAGGGGAATCCAACATTAGTGACATTCAACTTTGTCACTATTGTTGGCCAAGTCACAATAAGCCACGTTAGTGACACCAAATAACGTGAAGAAAGTAGGTGATCGACAATGTTAGTGACACCAAACATTGTCACTAACATTGGGATTAACCCACACAAGCCCCAATAAGCCACGTTAACTCCCACGTTAACCTAGTTAACGTGGAAGCTAACGTGAAGAAGGAAGGTGATCGCCAACGTTAGTGACACCTAACATTGTCACTAACGTTGGAAGGAGCCCACACAAGCCACAATGCGCCACGTTAACTCCCACATTAACTAAGTTAACGTGGAAGCTAATGTGAGGAGGAGAGATGATGAGCCAACATTAGTGACATTCACCTTTGTCACTAACGTTGGAGATGGCTAGCACAGCCACATTAAAGGCCACGTTAACCTAGTTAACGTGGACTCTAACGTGGGAGCTAGGGGCACATTGGAACGTTAGTGACAAAGGTAAGTGTCACTAACGTTCTCGAAGGTTGGCAAGCCTACGTTAAGGAGCCACGTTAACTAAGTTAACGTGGACTCTAACGTAGGGAAGGAGAAGGCTTCTCAACGTTATTGGGAAAGGTAAGTCCCAATAACGTGTGCGAAGGACAAAGAGGCAACGTTAGTGGCAACATTTGTGCCACTAACGTTGAGGTTAACGTGGCTCTTACTTGGGTGAGGAACGTTAGAGAAAAAGGTGATTGTCATTAACGTTCTCAAACCCATATTTTCACTAAACGTTAACACCACTAACGTCCTAAGCTAAAGTCTCTGCCCACTTCACACTTTCTCTCTGCAAGTAAAGCCAAGCCCAATGAAGAAGATAACTGCTTCAAACTCAAGATCCAAAGGCCCATAACCAAGACTTAAAGAGCCAACTAGAAGATCAGAAGAGTAGTATATATAGGAGTAGCTTTGAATTAAAAAGGGAGTTGGAAAATATAGGGAGCCTCTTGGCATAGAACTACTCTCTGTATTTTACTTTCTCTGCACTTCTAGTTTCATCATGTATTCTCCATCTTTGTTTTCATTTTCCAGAGCTATGAACAACTAAACCCCTTTTATTGGGTTAGGGAGCTCTGTTGTAATTTGATGGATCAATACTAGTTTTCATTGTTCTTCTTCTATCTTTTCTCTTGATTTTACTTGAAAGCTTTCGATCTTCATCCAATTGGGTAGTTATCTTGGAAAAGAAGCTATTCAAACTTGGATCTCTTTCGAACCTTGAAAGAGGAATGAAGAGATCATGCTAGAAATGCTTTCTCATGCTGGACCAAATTGGGTTTGGATGGATATGTGACTATAATCCTCTCAATACTTGATTTGGGAAATGCATGTGGTATAATCAGTGACCATACTTCATCTCTTCTCATGAGCAATTGACCAAGGAATTGGCTATTGATCAAGATTTGAGAGATTGAATTACAAGGAATTGTAATTCGATCACTTAAGATTGCCAAGGAGATCAATGAGTGCATTGATTGAGGAAGAGATGAAAATGAAATTGATCCGGAGAATGCAACACCTCCTGAGCCCAATGAACTCCCCATTTCTGATCTTACCCATTCTCTTTAATTTCTGTCATTTACTTTTATGAGCAATTACCCCATTCCCATTTAAGATTCTGCAATTTACTTTCCGTCATCTACATTCAGCTCTTTATTTATAGCATTTACTTTTCTATTATTTACTTTCCCGCCATTTAATTTTCTGCAATTCTCAACCCAAATTCTGATTCGCTCAACTAGAACATTCCTCTAATTAAAGTTGCTTGATCAATCAATTCCTGTGGGATTCTACCTCATTCTATTATGAGTTTTTACTTGACGACAAATTCGGTACACTTGCAGAAGGAAATTTGTTATGAGACAAGTTTTCCGTGCATCACTATGAAAAGAACACTACCTCAGGTTGGGTCGCCTCCCAACAAGCGCTCTTTTATCAATTCAGGTTTTTAACCTTCTTTTCTTTGTCCCATTGCCCTCCCAAATAGTACTTTGTCCTGTGACCATTGGCTGTGAAATGACTCTTTGTTACTTCATCTAATAATTCTAGGTTCCATAAGGAAAAACCTTTGTCACCACATATGGACCAGTCCACTTTGATTTGAGCTTGCCAGGGAAGATCTTGAGTCTTGAATTATATAGCAGTACTTGCTGTCCTGGTTTGAACTCCTTCTTTGAGATCTTCTTGTCGTGCTACCTCTTAGCTCTTTCCTTGTATATCTTAGCACTCTCATAATCTTCTAGCTTAAACTCATTTAGTTGTAGCAGCCTCTTTTCTCATGCTGCTTGAGAATCAAGGTTGAGGAGTTTAGTGGCCCAAAAAGCTTTATGTTCAAGCTCTACAGGGAGGTGACAAGATTTTCCATATAACATCTGAAATGGGGACTTCCCAATAGGAGTTTTGAATGCTGTCCTATATGCCCAGAGTGCATCCTCAAGCTTCCTGGCCCAATCTTTCCTAGTTTCTACTACAGTCTTCTCCAAAATCCTCTTCAATTCCCTATTTGCAAGCTCTACTTGGCCATTGGTCTATGGGTGATATGGTGTGGCTACTTTATGCATTACCCTATATTTGTGAAGGAGTTTCTCCATCTGTTTGTTACAAAAATGGCCACCACCATCACTTATAATTCCCTTAGGTACTCCATATCTGGTGAAGATGTGCTTCTTTAAGAATTGAAGAACAATTTGTGCATCACATGTGGTTGTGGCTATTACTACCACTCATTTTGAGACATATTCCACTGCTACCAAAATATATTTGAAGGAATAGGAAGGGGGGAAAGGTCCCACGAAATCTATGCCCCAATGATCAAATAGCTCCACTTCAAGAATGAAATTCTGAGGCATTTCATTCCTTCTTGTCAATCCTCCGGCCCTTTCGCATTCATTACACTGGTGAACAAACTCCCTGGCATCCTTGAAGATGGTTGGCCAGTAAAATCCACTCTGCAGTATTTTAGCAGATGTTCTCTCTGGTCCAAAGTGTCCACCATATGCTGAACCATGACAATGCCACAATATATCTTTCATTTTATTTTCAGGGACACACCTCCTAATCATTCCATCAGAGCATCTCTTGAATAAAAAAGGTTCGTCCCACAAGAACTTCCTTGCTTCATTGAGTAGCTTCTTTACTTATTGCTTGGAGAATTCTTGAGGTATCTTCCTTCCTACTTTGTAATTTGCTATGTCAGCAAACCAAGGTACTTGTTGAACTTGGAAAAGGTGCTCATCGGGGAAATTCTCATTTACTTGTTGTGGTCTCTCTTGATTGGCTTCTTGTGGCACTCTTGATAAATAATCTGCTACTTGATTTTCACTTTCCTTTCTATCTCTCACTTCAATATCAAATTATTGTAGCAGCAGCACCCACCTAATAAGCCTTGGCTTTGAATCCTGTTTAGACATTAAATACTTGAGAGCAGCATGGTCAGTATACACTATAACCTTTGAACCAATCAAGTATTGCCTAAACTTATCAAATGCATATACAATTGCCAAAAGTTCTTTCTCAGTGGTGGTATAATTTTTTTGTGTTTCATTTAACACCTTGCTGGCATAATATATGACATGGTGCAACTTGTCTTTCTTTTGCCCCAGCACAGCACCAATAGCAAGGTTACTTGCATTACACATAAGTTCAAAAGGTAGGTTCCAATCAGGGGGTGTGATAATTGGTGCTGTAATGAGTTTTCTCTTTAGAGTTTCAAAGGCATGTTTACAGTTGTCATCAAAGATGAAGGGGGTATCAATCATTAGTAAATTGCTCAATGGTTTTGCTATTTTTGAGAAATCTTTGATAAACCTCCTGTAAAAGCCAGCATGCCCAAGAAAACTCCTTATTGCTTTCAAATTAACAGGTACAGGGAGTTTTTCAATAATTTATATTTTAGCTTTATCAACTTCTATATCTTTGCATGACACTTTATGCCCAAGAACTATTCCTTCCGGAACCATGAAATGGCATTTCTCCCAATTCAATACCAGGTTAGTTTCTTGGCATCTTTTCAAAACAAGAGTTAAATGATGCAAGCAAGTGTTAAATGAATTGCCAAAGACAGAAAAATCATCCATGAAGACTTCTAAAACCTTTTCCACCATATCAGAAAAAATAGAAAGCATACACCTTTGAAAGGTGGCTGGGGCATTGCATAGCCCAAAGGGCATCCTCCTGTAGGCAAAAACTCCAAATGGGCATGTAAAGGAAGTCTTCTCTTGATCCTTGGGATCCACCACTATTTGATTGTATCCAGAGTATCCATCCAGGAAGCAGTAGTAAGCATGGCCTGCCAATCTTTCTAACATTTGATCAATGAAGGGCAGAGGGAAGTGATCTTTTCTTGTAGCATCATTCAGTCTCCTGTAATCTATGCACATTATCCACCCTGACACTGTCCTGGTGGGGATCAACTCATTCTTCTCATTGGTGATGACTGTCATTCCTCCCTTTTTTGGTACAACTTGAACCGGACTCACCCATGAACTGTCAGAGATTAGAAAGATTATCCCAGCATTCCATAGCTTCATCACTTCTTTTTGAACCACCTCTTTCATGGTTGGATTGAGTCTTTGAAGAGAGAACTTTTGTGTGGTCTAGAAATTTGCAGATAAATCCTCGTTGTAGGTATAGCTTCTAAACCAACAAAAGTCCTTTCTTACAAAAGTTTTGGTTGTCACAAGTAACAAACCCCTTTAAAATTGATAACTGAAGTATTTAAACCTCGGATCGTCTTCTCAAGGAACTGCAGGGAGGTGTTCTTATTATTGGTTATGAGTTTTGTAAATTAGGGGTTTTGAAAGTAAGGAACAAGTAATTTAAATGACAAATAAAATAAATAAATAACTGTAAAATAAACTCTTGGCAAGGTATGAAAATTCGGAAGTCCTATCCTAGTTACTCCTATGAGAATGGAAGTTAATCCCACTTAGTTAACCCTTATGAAAGCAAGAGAAAGTCAAGTGAACTAATTAGTTAGATTCCCAAGTCCTAGACAACTCCTAAGGAAAGACTAGAGTTAGTGGAATACCAGTCAATGTAGCCGACATAACAATAAATCACGGATAGTTGATAACTCAAGAGATTCCAGTTAATCAATTAAAACCAATAACATAAAAAGCTAAATAAGAATCAAGGATCTGAAATACCTCAATTGCATTAATAAGAGAAAATCAATTTAAACATAAAGAGTTCATAAGCCAATCTGGCAACATACGTAATTAAAAGATAGCTTTAAAATATCTGAAAGTAAAAGAGAAATATAAAGTAAAAGGAATATTGAACCTGATGAAGAGTTGAAATTCTAAATCCTTTAAGAGGAATCCTAATCCTAAAAACCTAAGAGAGAGGAGAGAACCTCTCTCTTTAAAAACTACATCTAAACTATGAAAAGTGAATAATTGAAGACATCCTAATGAATGGATGCATTCCCCTACTTTATAACCTCTAATCTGTGCCTTCTGGACTTGGATCTGGGCCTAAAAGGGTTTCAGAAATCGCTGGGAGTGTTTTCTGTAATTTCTGGTGTGTGGCGTCTGTCACGCGTCCGCGTGGGTCACGCGGTTGCGTCATCTGGAGTTTTCCTTGTCCCGCGTTCGCTTCGGTCACACGTACGCGTCATCTGTGTTCTGCTCTTGGCGCGCGTCTGCGTCAGTCACGCGTTGGCGTCGCTGCCTTTTCACGCTGGGCATGCGACCGCGTCGTCCATGCGTTCGCGTCGTTGCCAGTTTCTTCAAAAACTCCATTTTGTGCTTTCCTTCCATTTTTGTATGTTTCCTTTCCATCCTTTAAGTCATTCCTGCCTTAGAAGATCTAAAACTTCTCAACACACAAATCACGGCATCGAATGGTAATAAAGGGTAATTAAAAATAAATAATTTCAAAGCATAAGAAATATATATTTCACATATATCACATAATAAGGAAGGGAAAGTGAAACCATGCAATTTACATGAATAAGTGGGTGAAGGGTTGAATAAATCACTTAAATTGAGCACAATATTTATCATAAAATATGGGTTTATCAACCTCCCCACACTTAAACAATAGCATGTCCTCATGCTAAATCCAAGATAAAGAGTAAGGTGAGGTGGTGGGATCTCATGCAATGTAATCTACCCTAAATGCAACTACCTGAATCATGCAATTCTAATTGTTATTCACTTGTATATAAAACTTACATGTAGTTAAATTAATTCACATTCTCAAGGAATCATATATGCATAGCCAAACCCTAGATAATGTTAAAGCACTTTTACAATTGAGATGGGTAAAAATATTTTTCAAACTTGCAAGACAATTAACAATTTAAGCATAGATATACGGTGATGAGCTATTGAACCCTCACTGGATTTTGTGTTTACTCTAGTCACTCAATGTTTATTGGGTTAATCACTCTATTCTTCTTTTTATCCTTACTTTCTATAACTTTGTTCTTCATCTAACCAATTAACAATTATAGAATATAGGCATACAAAAATCATGAGGTCTTTTTCAAGGTTGTAATGGGGCCAAGGTAAAGGTAAAGGTATATATATAAGGCTAAGTGAGCTAATAAGTGAATCCTTGATTAGTCTAAGATCTCATCTAACATACATATTTTGTAATTCAAAGTTTCTTAACATATTTGCCCAACTTTTCTCACTTTGTATTGCAAGCTCGTGCATTAACTTTAATTTTATCCCATGTGCATTGATTCTTTTTATTTTGCATTTGGGGAATTTTTGTATCCCCTTAATTAAATACCGAAAATAATTTTTTTTAATGCACATGGTAATTCAATTGTTTTTATTTCACATGAGCATGCTTCCCAAATTTTTATTTTAAAACATCTTTATTCTTTTTAACTTTTCACCTTTGTTTCTATCATCCATGTTCCCATAAAGTTCCCCACACTTAAACAATACACAATTTCTATCTTAAGGTAACCAAGGATTTAACTTGGGATTTTTATTTTGTTTTTCTGTTTAAGGCTAGTAATGTGGTTTATAGAACAAGAGGGGGTTAAAAAGCTCAAGGGGGCTAACAAGGGTGATGTAAAAGGTAGGCTAATTTGGGATAAGTGAGGAAAAATTCAAATGATGGCCTCAATCATCTCTTAGTATGTATCTATACTCTATAATTGGACATATAGATTAAAACAAAGTAAAGAACACTAGAATGAAAAAGAAAGGCAAAATATACAGGAATAAAAATTATGGTTTGAATGTGACCATACAATTAAGCTCAAAACTCACAGGCTGTGTGTTCTCTAGCTCAAAAATCATATATCAGTTATACATGTCATGCAAGTAAAAATTAAGAGTTCCCATTATTCTCAATGTAAAATTTTTTGGGTGGCTTTAAAGTTTTAGTGTTTCTCCTTGAAGAAATGTTGTTAACTAACTAACATGTAATGCTATATATACAAGGTGTGTGGATTGTTTTGATTATGTTAAAGTCTCTAGTTTAATTCCTTTTTATTTTCAATTTAAACCAAACTATCATATGCTAAAAGGGTAAACTATACTAATTAATCCACATATTCTATAACTAATAAGTTTAGAATTACAAACTAAACTAAATGGCTAAAATATAAACTAAAGTGCAAAATGCGGAAATAAAGTAAAAATATAGCAAAAGAACAGTGTGGAAGTACTGAAAAATAAAAACAAAGATAAAAATACAGAAAAATAAACAAAATAAGATAAAAAGAGTCTGTAGTGATTCACCAAAAAGATATGCCAGGGATGGCTACCTCTCCACACTTAAAATAAAGCATCGTCCTCGATGCTCACTCAAGCTGGGTGTGAAGGAGTGTCATCACCAGAAGGATGGGCTATTGGAGTCTCTATGGTAGCCTGAGGGTCTGCTGACTGGATGAGGGTAGGAGGATCTGTCTGCTGCAGTGGAGGCTCTAACTGGATAGGAATCTCTGGATCTGCGGCCTGTATCTGGTGTGGCTCCTCCTACTGTGGCGCAGCCTGCTTTGAGCCTATCTGCCCAGCCTCTCTCTGTGGATAGGTCTCCTGCTCATGCTCGTCTGCCTCCTCCTCAGATGGCTCTGATGGTGTGTCAGGCTCGGAGGGGAAGTCGCTGCCAGATCGGATCATTATCTTGAGGTGCTCATAGCATCACTTGTTGCGACGCTCAGATCTCTCATATCGCCGCTTGTTGCGGCGCTCCATCTGGTCCAGCTGCTGGAATAAGCGGTGCACGAGGTGGTAAATGGGCTCTGAGGCAGGTGGAGGTGCAGTGGGTGGGGCTGGTGCAGCAATGGAAGAAGAGGGGACAGCTGAAGGCTTGGCCGTCTCATCAGAAGAAGTAAGGAATGGAGGTCTGTAGCCTAAAGCCAGAAACTTCCTGCTGTGAGGAATGATCTTCTTGCAGTCTGCAACAGTCGGCTTCGCATCAGCCAGCTCCAAAGGCATGTCTGCTCGATGGCCGAGCTGGGTAATCAGATATGGGAAGGGGAGAGTTCCTCTGACATGGACCCTGGCCATAAAGTGCCAGATGAATCGTGGGAGGTACAGGTCCTTACCCTCCAGCACACACCAGAGAAAGGTGATCATAGTGGCAGGCAGCTCTGTCTCATAAGTGCTCGGCATAACAAAGTTGCTCAGGATCTGGTGCCAGAGTCGAGCCTCATCATTTAGATACATCAGCTTGATTCCCTTAGGCATTGTTGTGTTCTTTCCCATGACCCAAGGGACAGTAGGGTCAAGGGCTATCCTTTGCTTGACAGCATTCCAGTCAAATCTCAGAAAGCGCATGTCCTCTTCAGCCTTTTGGTAACCGTCAGGCTGATCTGACTTAGGCTGAAGCTGCAAAATATCCTCAATGGCCTCTTCAGTGACCAGTATCTGTTTCCCTCTGAGGTGCACTGCATCCAGGAAAGTCTTGAAATAGTTGTTGTAAAACTCTCTTACCCAGGAAGCATTGACCTCTGTCAAGTTTCTCTCCGAGAAGAACCGCCTCGCTGCTTGATCTGATCGGAGGTGTACTGCTGTAGTTCTTCTAGAATTTTCAGAGTTCACTCCAGGTACAGGTTTCTGGAGGTGGCAAACACGGGATACTTCAGCTCACAGTATCTGTTTGTAAATTTAATGGGATCATTGGCAGGGAGGAGCTAGTCAGCCTTCTCTTGCGGGGTAAAGTGCTTTTCCCGCCAAGAGTCATCATACATAATGTCCAGGATAGACATAGAGGATTCACCTCTTTTCCGTTTGCCAGTTGTGGCTTTGCCTTTTCCTTTTCTTTGAGGGTCAGACAACCTGAAAAGCAGAAATTTCAGGATATATAGGAAGAACAGAGCAGAAAAGTTAGGCAAATAGCAATATAAGCACATAGTGATAAAAGAGTAGTAGAATTATGAAATGATTTGATTAACTGTGCATTTTGGATTGTTTCGGAGTTAAAAAGCTGAGATGAGAAATCACAATCCAAAATATATTATAAATAGAACACCTGTTAATTAGGAGAAACAATAATCATGCTATGATTTAAAAAGTTGAAGGAGTTATTAAAAAGGGCAAAGGGAGAAGTTAGAAAGTTAAAAGTGAAAAAGTGGAAAGCAGTGAGTTAGGAAAAAGAAAGTTAAAGTAAGTGGCATTGAGAATTGTTTCCTAAGTAACAAGAATTTCATAAATTTAAAGACTAGTCAACTCATATTCAAAAATATCAGGTTATTGATGATGATATAAAAATAGCAAAAATTAAAATCGAATCATCAAAAGTACAATTTATTAACCAGGAAATCGAAAGGAATAAGAATGCTGGCCCGTGCATTCATGAAGTGGTTTGGGAAAAGATAAGGAATGCCAAATTCAAATTCCCAAAACCAAAACATGAATGAAAATCAAAATAATTTACAGAAAATTGGGCAGCATACCGGCTAAAATTGGATGTTCTCGGGTAATAAACAGCAAGCAGAATAGTTCATATAAATTAAAATAATGCTGCAATTACATATACAGAATATGAACATGAAAAAGCAGTGTAAAAAGCAGCATGAAGCAGTAAAGAACAGCATATG
Source organism: Arachis hypogaea (assembly GCF_003086295.3). Taxonomy (NCBI): domain Eukaryota; kingdom Viridiplantae; phylum Streptophyta; class Magnoliopsida; order Fabales; family Fabaceae; genus Arachis; species Arachis hypogaea. Next base: position 81,658,003 of record NC_092054.1, read on the forward strand.
AACAGTATTAACATCACAACAACATCAGAATTATGAAATTGATAAAACAAGAAGCACAAATAGCGCAATTATCATGCCTAAATCCACTAACCATATCCTAGCTACCTAACCACCTAGAATCCACTACAAACATGCATCTTTAACTAGCCTAATTTTAAACATAAACTGAAAAATATGCAACTAACTACGAATGAAAGAAAAGTGGCATTCGGCGAAACCTGGTGGTTAGAGGCACAAGTATGGAACTAAGAGAGATGGTGGGAGTGGGGTTGTATTGGCGGCAATACGGCGGTGGCGTAGGGCGGCGCGGCGGCGAACCGTGGTTGGCGCGGCAGTGGGTGGCTATTCGGTGGTAGGGGTTTCGGGTTGGGGTAATGGTGGAGAGGGGGTTAAGGAGGAAGGAAGGGAGGGGGTGAGGGTGATGGTGGTGAGAGTCGCGGCGGTGATGGCGCGGTGGCGGTGGCTGGCCGCGGTGGTGGAAACGAGAGAAGGGAGGGGAGAAGAAAAATGAGGGGAGAAAGAAGAAGGAGGGAGAAGGAGGGGGGTGGGCGTCGCGGTAGGTCTGGGTGGTTGGCGGTGGTGATGGGTGCAGAGGAAGGAGGGAGAGAGAGCAGAGGGGTTGGGGAAGGAGAATGGGGACGCGGGAGGGGGAGAATAGGGTTTCATGTCACTGGGGTTAGTGAATTTGAATCCACGCGAACGCGTGCGGCACGCAATCGCGTGGCTAGGGTGGAATGGGGTTGACGCGATCGCGTGAGTGACGCGATCGCATGGAATGGGTAAAAGGAAGAATGACGCGGTCGCGTGAGGCATGCGACCGCATCGCTGGAAATTGTGCTAAACGCACAATTCCAGCGTCGTTTCAGTGCAACTCTCTGTCTCCATTGGGGTGCCATAATATCCACGTGATGCGAATGCGTCGCTCACGCTTTCGCGTGGGATGGGTGATGCGGGCAGAAATTAGTGAATTAAAAATTGTTAAAATATATACGTTGCAAGTATAGTTCTTAACTCGCCAAAAATCCACCTTATCAATTTAGAAGGGTGTCACAAAATAAAATTAAAATACTGGGAGTATGAGTCCCAGGTCATCTCCCAACGAGTTGCAGGAAAGGGTGCTATTTTATTAATCAGAATGTTTTCAAAAATGTTTGATTGAATGGCAGAAAATTAAATTGGAGAATTTATATAAATTTAAATAAAAAACCTTGACTGGGAGTTGATTACATGGAAGCCCTATTCTTGATGGAATACTCTCAAGATTAATTGACAATTGAGAATTATTACGTTTAGTTATCCTTTACTAAGTAAGGGAGGGTCAAACAAGTTGGAATGTTGTTCTATCCACAATTTCCAATCCACTCTTGGGAGGATTGGTGTTAGGAACTAGAGAGCAAGCCAACAATAAACTCAATTATAACCTTTCTCTTGAACATTCCGCTCAAGGGTTCCTTTCAATCAACTCCCCATCAAGTTAGGGAACTACTCACTCATTGTAAATGTAAAATTCATAACATCAACGTAGGAATTAAAGAAAGACATGATAAGTAATGATGAAAAGATTAATTAAAAGCAAAATTGATTCTTATATTAATAAAAGCTAAAATAATCCAATAGTGAAATCAAGTAAAATTAAGGAATATGGAAGAGTAAGAGACAAGTGAAGAGAACGAACTAGAATGTCGAAGTCTTGATGAGGCAAATAACTCTTCTCAATATCCCAATGCAAAAACAATGAAATTAACCTATCCTAAAACTATGAATGTGTAGAGAGAAAACCTAGAGGAGGAGTAAAACTAGATCTAAAAACTAAAACTATGCGGAATAAATGTCGTTCCTGGTTTCTGCATGTTCTCTGGCTCTAGTCTGCTGTTCTGGGCCGAAAACTGGGTCAAAATAGGGCCCAAAATCGCCCCAAGCGAATTCTGTAGATTATGCAGATCGCGCACGTCACGCGATCGCGTCGCTCATGCGGACGCGTCATTCACGTTTCTACTTTGCCATGCGGACGCGTTGTCCATGCGGCCGCGTCGCTGCAAATTACTCTCTTCCGCGCGGTCGCATCATCCATGCGGCTGCGTCGCTTCTCGCTGGTCATCTCCTCAATTTCTTGTGTTCCTTCCATTTTTGCAGGCTTCCCTTCCAAACTCCAACTCATTCATGCCCTATAAAGCCTGAAACACTTAACACACAGATCACGGCATCGAATGGAATAAGGGAGAAATAAAATACATAATTAAAAGTCTCTAGGAAGCAAGTTTTCAACCATAAAACATCTTTAGGAAGGAAATATAAATACATGCTTATTTAATGAATAAGTGGGCAAAGATCATGATAAAACCACACAAATAAGACACAATATAAACCATGAAATAGTGGTTTATCAATGGGTGTTTTGCAAGTGACGCGTTCGCGTCAGGGACGCGAACGCGTGGGCCGTTTTGTGCTAAACGCACACCAGCCGCACGATTTCAGCCTAGATTTCTGGGCATTGGATTTTTACGCCAATTTCCAGATCACGCGTTTGCGTGATTGACGCGGACGCGTGGGAGGTGGTTTTCGCATCTGACTCGAACGTGTTAGCAGTGCGGTTGCGTCGCACGCCTCTCTTTTTTTTTATATATGCAGGTATGCAATTATGCAGTATGAAATGCTAATGCAAATGCTATGAATAACATCCAGGTTCGATAAAAATAATATAACATAAAATCAAACAGTACGAAATAAAAATTGAAAAAGAAACAACCATACCATGGTGGGTTGTCTCCCACCTAGCACTTTTAGTTAAAGTCCTTAAGTTGGACATTGGATGAGCTTCCTGTTATGGTGGCTTATGCTTAAATTCATCCAGAAATCTCCACCAATGTTTGGAATGCCAACAGCCTCCGGGGTCCCAAACTAGGCATGTGAAGCCTTTGAGCAGCTTCAAACAGCTTCTCAAGTTTCTGGGGTGACGAATGTCAAAATAGATTCTAGGATCCCAAACTTTGCTTTTAAATCCGCCTTTGTCTTGATCTATATGCTTCCATCCAGGCGGTTTAGAAATTGTATTCTCACCAAGATGACCAAACGTCTTCCGTGACCCATTCAATTGAACTTGATACCAATCCTTGCACTTCGAATTGAAACGTTGAACCTTATTGAATCTTGTATACCAGCTCTGAGTATGAGCCATTTCCCTCTTACTCTTAAAGCCACAGAGAGCTCTAAGCTGGCCATCTATTTCAAGAAAACCATATTCAAGTGGAAAAGTAAAGATAAAGGTTAAGGATTGTACCCACTTGAAGCTTGTATTAGGTGGTAATGGCCTTGGGATAGGTGTTTCCAGTGGTTCTGTAAGTTCTACTCCCTTGTAATCTTCTACGAATTCCTCCACTTCTTTGCAAACTTCTTCAAATGCAACCACGTCTTGATCAAAGTCTTTGATATCTTCCGCATCACTCAAGTCATAAGTTGGAGGTTGAGAAAAATCTACCTCAACATCATCTTCGTATTCACTTGGATAAGGTTCTTCAATCTCAGAGAATTCACGTGCGGATGCGAGTTCATTACTAGGAGAACTTGACTTGAGACTATAATCATCAAGGAAACTTGCGTATTGGGTTATTCCGTCTAGTTCTTCATGAAATACCTGCTTTGGGGGTTGTGCACTATCCTCCTTAGCATCAATTGTAACGTCCTTGATGGAATTTTTCACAACTCTGGATTCCCATGGAGGTTCAGCATCTCCTAAACCTTCAATCAGTACTTCTTCTTTTTGGATAATTTGAGCTTCCTCCAATTGTTCCAGAACAAAGTTATGCTCATTATTGCTCACTAGGGTTTCTAGTGTCTCCTTCATGCTACGTTTGTCCTTAAATTCTCCACATAAAGCTATTGGAGTTCTTTGAGTGTCTAAACGTCTGGAAGATAATTGATGTATTTCTTGCTCCAGCTGATGAAGGGTTGTATGAAGTTGATCTACTTTTTCCTTGAGGCGAGCCTGTGATTCTTGAGGTGATGGATATGGACATGGGACATAGGGAAGTGGTAGTGTTAGGGAGTGATTGGATTGAAATTGGGGTAAATAATGATCATACGGTGGTGAGTGGTGAAAAGAAACTTGTGAGTGTGGTGGTTCAAAGCTACGTTGAGAGGATGGTATATAGGCATAGGGTGTGGCTTGTTGGTGATTACAAGGGGGTCCACCATATCTATCAGCTTGGTATGCATTGTAGAGTGGTCCTTGCCCATGATATCTTGGAGGGTGTTGTTGCCTAAAGGGTTGATCAGATCCTCTTGGCTCTATCCATCTTTGATTGCTCTGACCTTGATGCATGTTCCTGCTATAACTTCCGTTCCCTTCAACAATATTAGAACCAAACTCAAAGTGAGAGGGGTGAGAATTCATAGTAGCTAATGGAAATAAAAGGAGAAAACAAAAACAAATAAACAAGTAAAAGAAAAGTATTTACAATAACCAATAATAGGGCACACGTTTGCAATTTTCCGGCAACAGCGCCATTTTGAAGAGAGAACTTTTGCGTAGTTTAGAAATTCGCAGATAAATCCTCGTAGCAGGTATAGCTTCTAAACCAACAAAAGTCCTTTCTTACAAAAGTTTTGGTTGTCACAAGTAACAAACCCCTTTAAAATTGATAACCGAAGTATTTAAACCTCGGGTCGTCTTCTCAAGGAACTGTAGGGAGGTGTTCTTATTATTGGTTATGAGTTTTGTAAATTGGGGGTTTTGAAAGTAAGAAACAAGTAATTTAAATGAAAAATAAAATAAATAAATAACTGTAAAATAAACTCTTGGCAAGGTATGAAAATTCGGAAGTCCTATCCTAGTTACTCCTATGAGAATGGAAGTTAATCCCACTTTGTTAACCCTTATGAAAGCAAGGGAAAGTCAACTGAACTAATTAGTTAGATTCCCAAGTCCTAGCCAACTCCTAAGGAAAGACTAGAGTTAGTGGAATACCAGTCAATTTAGCCGACATAACAACCAATCACAGATAGTTGATAACTCAAGAGCTTCCAGTTAATCAATTAAAGCCAATAACATAAAAAGCTAAATAAGAATCAACGATCTGAAATACCTCAATTGCCTTAATAAGAGAAAATTAATTTAAACATAAAGAGTTCATAAGCCAATCTGGCAACATAAGTAATTAAAGGATAGCATTAAAATATTTGAAAGTAAAAGAGAAATATAAGGTAAAAGGAATATTGAACCTGATGAAGAGTTGAAATTCTAAATCTTTTAAGAGGAATCCCAATCCTAAAAACCTAAGAGAGAGGAGAGAACCTCTCTATCTAAAAACTACATCTAAACTATGAAAAGTGAATAATTGAAGACATCCTAATGAATGGATGCATTCCCCCACTTTATAACCTCTAATCTGTGCCTTCTAGACTTGGATCTGGGCCAAAAAGGGTTTCAGAAGTTGCTGGGAGCGTTTTTTGTAATTTCTGGTGTGTGGCGTCTGTCACGCGTCCGCTTGGGTCACGCGGTCGCGTCATCTGGAGTTTTCCTTGTCACGCGTTCGCTTCGGTCACGCGTACGCGTCATTTGTGTTCTGCTCATGGCGCGCGTTCACATCAGTCACGCGTTGGCGTCGCTGCCTTTTCGCGCTGGGCATGCGACCGTGTCGTCCATGCGTTCGCGTCGCCGCCAGTTCCTTCAAAAACTCCATTTTGTGCTTTCCTTCAATTTTTGTATGTTTCCTTTCCATCCTTTAAGTCATTCCTACCTTAGAAGATCTGAAACTTCTCAACACACAAATCACGGCATCGAATGGTAATAAAGGGTAATTAAAAATAGATAATTTCAAAGCATAGGAAACATGTATTTCACATATATCACATAATAAGGAAGGGAAAGTGAAACCATGCAATTTACATGAATAACTGGGTGAAGGGTTGAATAAATCACTTAAATTGAGCACAATATTTATCATAAAATATGGGTTTATCAGTCTTCTCTGAGGTTAAACCACAGATTTTAACTCTTCTTCCAATAAAATTTTGTGCATACAGATAGCAGGGCTGATGCCTTTGATATCCTCAATTGTCCAATCCAAGGCTATTTTGTGACCCTTTAATACTTCAATCAACTTTGTTTCCTCTTCCATGTTCAAGGAGGAGTTTATGATTACTGGCAAGGCTTCTGCTTCCCCAAGAAATACATATTTGAGGTGAGGAGGGAGAGGCTTCAACTCCTGTTTTGGCTTATCCTCTTCCTTGTCTTCAATGGATAATTCTACCACTTCCTCTTCTTGCTCCTCCTGGTGCTCTTTATAGTTGTCCTCAAACATTTCTTCTACCAAGCTTTCTATCACATCCACCTTCATGTAACTTTCTTGCTCAGAGGGATGTTGCATTGATTTGAAGACGTTGATGACCATTTGCTCATTATGCACCCTGAAGGTCATTTCTCCCTTCTCTACATCAATAGTGGTTCTTGCTGTAGCTAGAAATGGTCTTTCCAAGATGATTGAGTTGTTTCCCTCCCCTTCTGTGTCCAGGATCACAAAGTCTGCAGGAAAGATAAACTCTCCAACCTTCACTAGTAAATTTTTCACAATTCCATTGGGTGTCTTGATTGATCTATCAGCCATCACTAGTGACATCTTAGTAGGTTTGATTTCTTCTATAGCAAGCTTTCTCATTATTGAGAGGGGCATCAAGTTTATACTGGCACCTAAATCGCATAGAGCATTTTCCAATGTTATCTTGCCTATGGTGCATGAAACCACAAAACTCCCTGGATCTTTGAGCTTTGGTGGGATACCCCTTTGGATCACAGCACTACATTCTTCAATGAGCATAATGGTCTCCTTCTCTTGCCAGCTTCTCTTCTTGTTGATGAGCTCTTTTAATAACTTTACATATAGGGGCATTTGCTCTAGTGCCTCAGCAAGTGGAATGTTTATCTCCAATTTCTTGAAGACTTCAAGAAATTTAGGGAAGTGTTAGTCCTTAGTCTCCTTGTTGAACCTTTGGGGATATGGCAATGGAGGTGTGAAGTTTATTCCATACCTTTGTTCATTGGTTGGTTCCTCAATTGCTTCCTTCCCTTTTCTTGAAATTTGTGGCTGGTCTTCCTTTTCTTGAGCCTGCTTTGAAGTTTGCTTGCTTGCTGTTACATCCTTATCATTGTCTTCCTCTTTTTCAACTTGCTTCTTGTCATTTTCCTGTGGCTTCTTGGTTGCTCCTTCATCTTTCACCAAGATCTTCCCACTCCTCAGCTGTATGGCTTTGCATTCCTCTTTTGGATTAGGAATGGTGTCGCTTGGCAATGAGCTTGATGGTCTCTCAATGGCAATTTGCTTGGAAAGCTGCCCAATCTGCCTCTCCATATTCTTCATGGAAGCTTCCTGATTTTTAGTTGTCATCTCTTGGTGCTTCATCATTTTCTCTATTAAGATCTCCAAGTTGGTGATCCTCTGAGAGTCTTGTGAAATTGGTGGGTTGTGAGATGTTGAGGGTTGATGGTAGTTGTTTTGATTGGTGGCTTGGTTATTGGATGGATGATGGTTAGAGTTGGGGTAAGTGTTTTGTGGTTTTCTGTATGTGTTTTGGTTGTTATTCTGCTGTTTGTTGTGGTTTGTGTTTTTCCAACTGTTTTGGTTTGAGTTCCTTTGCCATGGCTGTTGAGTCTGAGTGTGATTGTCTCCCCATCTGAGGTTGGGATGGTTCTTCCAGGAGGGGTTGTAAGTGTCACCATAAACCTCATTGTGTCCAGAGCCATGATTGTGCATGTAATTCACTTGTTCCTGTTGTTGGTCTTCACAAGCTTCTTCACCTTGCCCCCATGTGGTTGATGGCTGGCTTGTGTTGACTGCTGCAACTTGGAGGCTATCAATCCTTTTGGCCATTTGCTCAAATTGTTGTTGAATTTGCTACTGCATCATTTTGTTTTGAGCTAGGATTGAGTCCACTCCTTCCAACTCCATCACTCCTTTCCTTTGTGATGGTTGGCGTTGCCTTTGGTGAGCAAAGAAATACTGGTTGTTAGCCACCATATCAATGAGATTTTGGGCCTCCTCTGCAGTCTTCATCAATTGTAAAGAGCCCCCTACTGAGTAAGCCAAAGCTTCTTGAGATTTCAATGTTAAGCCTTCATAAAAATTATGCAATATGTCCTATTCATTGAACATTTCAGGAGGACACTTCCTGATTAGAGCCTTGTATCTCTCCCATGCCTCATAGATGGGTTTAGTATCCATTTGTGTGAATGTTTGTACTTCAGTCTTCAACCTGATAATCCTTTGAGGCGGGTAAAATTTGGTTAAGAATTTGCTCACTAGATCTTTCCAATTGTTGATGCTGTCTCTTGGGAAGGATTCCAACCATTGAGTAGCTTTGTCTCTGAGGGAAAATGGAAATAATAGCAGCTTGTAGCTGTCAGGATGCACACCATTGGTTTTGACAGTGTCACAAATCCTGAGGAAAGTAGTTAAGTGTTGGTTTGGATCTTCAAGTGGTCCTCCTCCATAGGAGCAGTTGTTTTGAACCAAGGTGATAAGTTGTGGCTTCAGTTCAAAGTTGTTTGCATTAACATTTGGGGTAAGAATGCTACTTCCACAATGTCTAGGATTTGCAAATGTATAGGAAGCCAAAACTCTTCTCTGTGGTGGATTGTTGTTGTTGGCTGCTCCTCCTGGTGGATTTGTTGGGTTTGTTGAGTGTTCCTCCATATCTTGGAATTCTTCTTCTGAATCCTCTTCTCCAACAATGCCTTTCCCTCTTTCTGCTCTTCTTAATCTCCTGAGGGTTCTTTCATCTTGTTCACAAAAGGTGGGTACAGCTCCCCTTATTCCTGACATACAACTAAAACAAAGAAAATTACACAAAACCAGAAAAACAGTAACACTTCAATCCATTGCTAGAGTGAAGTTTTGGTTAGCTTAGGCAAAATTTCGAACACTTAATGTGTTTGGAAAAAATAAAGAAAAATTGCTTAATCTAGATCACCTCCTCATTTAATCATTGTCAATCTAATCAATCCCCGGTAATAGTGCCAAAAATTTGATGTGTGGAAAACGATCCAACACAAAACTCACCGGCAAGTGTACCAGGTCGCATCAAGTAATAATAACTCACATGAGTGAGGTCGATCCCACAGGGATTGAAGGATTGAGCAATTTTAGTTAGGTGGTTGATTTAGTCAAGCGAACAAGTGTTGATTTGAGTGATTTGTATCCAACAGAAGCTAAATTGCATGAAATTTAAAGGGAGAGGGATAATTGACAAGAATTTAAAGTGCAGAAGAATTAAAAGAGCTTAATCTTAAGGTGCAAGTAATATAAATTGCCGAAACTTAGATTGCAAGAAATGTAAATAACTGAAACTTAAAGTGCAAGAAATGTAAATGGCTTGAATCATAAAAGGACTTGGGCACTGGGATTGCAGAAGTTAAACAAGCAAAAGTAAATAACAATTAATAAAGCAGTAGAAGGTGAATTTAGATGCAGTAGATCTAAACAAGAAAGGAAGAATTGCTTAAGAAACCAAACAGAAAGCAAAATACAGCTAAATTGTAATAGCAAAAGGGAAATTTAAGATCTCAGGGGTGGAGGAGACTAGAAAACAAGTCTAGATCTCAAGTCCTTCCTTGATCCAACAAGAAAATAATTGCAGAAAAATAAAAGACAGCTTGCAGAAGAAGTAAAGATGAAAACAGTAGGGAAACTTAGATCCAAATCACAATTCCTTCAATTATGCAGTAAAATAAACAGAAAGAGATCTCAAGGTGAGATTGAAACAGAATTTCTTCAATTCTTCACCCAAGACTCCAAACAAAGAGTAGAAAATGCAGAAGCAAGAACAAAGAAGAAGAGAGATCAATTCTCCTTCCCAATTCCCAAACTCCCAAAGCTAGAAAATTGGAAATTCCAAAGTAAGCAAAAAGATTAGTTAAAAAAATTAAAAGAAGGTCCTCTCTAACTCAAACTAGCTTCTATTTATACACTTCCTATTTTTGGATTTTAGAATTTAGAGTGGGCTTTTTAATTTTGTGAAGAATTGGATTTTATTTCATTTTTGGACTCAAAATTGAGTCATGGTGCACTCCCAGGCACGGCTCAGTTGGAAAACCAAACTGAGTGCCCAAACTTGTCTTTTGCTCGCCCAATTTGTGCGCGTCCAGCCTTGTTAATGTTGCACTTCAATAGAGCTCAGTTAGAAAATTGAACTGAGCTCTATGTCTTGCCTTGGGTGTGTCCAGCGCACGTTCTAGCCCCCTTGGCTTGCAATTTTATTGCGCATGATAAGCTCCTTGCTGTGCTTCCTAGCATGCCAATGTGTGGGGAGTGGGGGAGAGTAGCGCTTAGTTGGGAAAGCAAACTGAGCTCCCATTGTAGCGCCTGGTTGCGGGCTTCATGCTTCCAAGTTCGATCCTTGGTCGAAGCAAATTAGTGATGATTTCTTTGGAATAGTGGAGTGCTCCTTCCTTACCTTTCATGAGGCTCCCTAGTTCGAACCTTGGGGGAGCCATTTTGGCTCACTTTCTTTGCACAAAGAGTAGTGCTCCTCCCTTGTTCTCCATGGAGCTCCCAGGTTTGAATCCTTGCCAAATCATTTTGGCTTATTTTCCTTGCAAGCTTGGTAGCGTGAGGTTCCTTGTTCGAACCTTGGGGAAGGCTTTTTGGCCAATTTTTCTTGTTTTCCTTGCAAGGAGCGTTCCTTACTTCCCTTGGGTCATGAGTTCGAAACTTGGTGGCTTCATTCCTTGGAATTTTTCTTTGAATTTATTCTTGAAGGAACCCGATAAAGCTCACTTAGTGAACTGAGCTTTATGTCCTTGCCTTGCTTTCTTTGATGCTCAGTTCATTAAGTTAACTGAGCTTTGTGCCTTGCTTCCTCCTTTTGTTCTTTGTGAAGCTCGGTTCACTCACCCAACCTAGCTTTCCTTCTTTCTCAATGATGCCATGCTTTCTCTTCTCCTTTGGCTACGCTTCTTGTTTCCTTTGGGGCACGCTCCTTAGGCCACGCTTTTCTTATTTTTTTCTTTTCTTCACCTACAAGTAATCAAAACAACCAATCAAAGTATCACCAAATTCACAAGGTTTAAAGTTCATTCATAATTCAATTAATTTTAGCTTAAACCTCATGATTTTGTATCAATTAAAGTGTGGTTGATTGATTTAACAAAACCATGCAATTCCACTCCAAATTACTTACTTACAATGTAAGAAAGTGCATAAAACCTAATGAAACAAGTGAAAATTGCTTGAAAAGCTAGCATAAGATGACTTATCATCACCATAATTCACAAAATATATCATATCACTCCACCCAACAAATGCACAACAACCACCACCAAGACACATCAACCTCAACCATGTAACCATGTGAAATCAGGAGAAATTTTGAAAGAGTGGAGACTGCAATAGCACAGATGTCATCACAGCTGACAGGGGCTATTTCCAATGTTTTGGAGAGACAAATACAGGCTGAAAGGAAGACGGATGCCAACCAAGAAGAGTGCAGATCAAACATAAGGAATCAGGGCGTAGCAATTTAAAAGTTGGAAGCACAATTAGCGAGCTTATCTAAGCAAATTGTAATGCCCACATATACATTTCTCAGTGATACCATGGCCAACCCAAGAGGGGAATGCAAAGCCATCACACTTAGAAGTAGAAAAGTTGTAGAAGAAGCATCCCCAAATCAGAGCAATCAAGAAAAAGAAGCTACAAAGGAACCTGAAAACACGAAAGAAGAAGAGACCCCTGCACCATCCTCATCAAAGCCAGTCCTAAAGCCTTATGTGCCACAAGCACCCTATCCATAAAGGCTAAGAAAGGATGGAAAAGACAACCAGTTCTCCAGGTTCCTAGAAATCTTCAAGAAGCTCTAGATTAACATACCCTTTGCTGAGGCATTAGAGCAAATGCCCCTCTATGCCAAATTTTTAAAAAAGCTCATGACAAGAAAGAGGAACTTGGGAGAGAAAGAAACCATAATACTAACTGAGGAGTGCAGTGCTATTGGTGCACGAAATCGTGATCATCAACAATGGCGCCAAAGGACTTGGAGCTCTCAAATGTGAATCACACTTTGTCACAATTCCGCACAACTAACCAGCAAGTGCACTGGGTCGTCCAAGTAATACCTTACATGAGTAAGGGTCGATCCCACGGAGACTGTCGGCTTGAAGCAAGCTATAGTCACCTTGTAAATCTCAGTCAGGCGAATTCAGATGGTGATGGAGAATTGATAATTAAAAGATAAATAAAACATAAAATAAGGATAGAGATACTTATGTAATTCTTTGGTTGGAATTTTCAGATAAGCGTATGAAGATGCTTTGTTCCTCCTAAACCTCTGCTTTCCTATTGCCTTCTTCCAATCATTCATACTCCTTTCCATGGCAAGCTTTATGTTGGGCATCACTGTTGTCAATGGCTATTTCCCGTCCTCTCAGTGAAAATGTTCTACGCACACTGTCACCGCAGGGCTAATCATCTGTCGGTTCTCGATCATGTTGGAATAGGATCCATTGATCCTTTTGCGTCTGTCACACGCCCAACAATCGCGAGTTTGAAGCTCGTCACAGTCATCCCTTCCTAGATCCTACTCAGAATACCACAGACAAGGTTTAGACGTTCCGGATCTCGGGAATGGCCGCCAATAATTCTAGCCTATACCACGAAGGTTCTAATCTTAGATTAAAAACCCAAGAGATACACATTCAAGCTTGTTTGCATGTAGAACAGAAGTGGTTGTCAGTCACGCGTTCATAGGTGAGAATGGTGATGAGTGTCACATAATCATCACATTCATCATGTTCTTGGGTGCGAATGAATATCTTGGAGAAGAAATATACTTGAGTTGAATAGAAAAACAGTAGTACTTTGTATTAATTCATGAAGGACAGCAGAGCTCCACACCTTAATCTACGGTGTGTAGAAACTCCACCGTTGAAAATACAAAAGTGATAATGGTGTAAGCATGGCCGAATGGCCAGCCTCCAAGGTCTAGGGACTAAATGTCCAAAGATGTGTCCAGAGATGAAAATACAATATCAAAAGGTCCTATTTATAGAGAACTAGTAGCCTAAGGTTACAGAAATGAGTAATTAATGCATAAATCTTCTTCCGGGCCCACCTGGTGTGTGCTTGGGCTGAGCATTGAAGCTTCCATGTGTAGAGACTTTTCTTGGAGTTAAACGCCAGCTTTTGTGCCAGTTTGGGCGTTTAACTCCAGCTTTTGTGCCAGTTTTGGAGTTAAACGCCAGAATTGTTGAGCTGACTTGGAATGCCTGTTTGGGCCATCAAATCTTGGGCAAAGTATGGACTATTATATATTTGTGGAAATCCCAGGATGTCTAATTTCCAACGCAATTGAGAGCGCGCCAATTGGGCTTCTGTAGTTCCAGAAAATCTACTTTGAGTGCAGGGAGGTCAGAATCCAACAGCATCTACAGTCCTTTTTCAGCCTCTGAATCAGATTTTTGCTCAGGTCCCTCAATTTCAGCTAGAAAATACCTGAAATCACAGTAAAACACACAAACTCATAGTAAAGTCTAGAAGAGTGATTTTTATTTAAAAACTAATAAAAACATAATAAAAACTAACTAAAATATACTAAAAACATACTAAAAATAATGGCAAAAAGCGTATAAATTATCCGCTCATCACAACACCAAACTTAAATTGTTGCCTGTCCCCAAGCAACTGAAGATCATATAGGATAAAAAGAATAGAATGTACAATGAATTCCAAAAACATCTATGAAGATCAGTATTAATTAGATGAGCGGGGCTTTTAGCTTTTTGCTTCTGAACAGTTTTGGCATCTCACTTTATCCCTTGAAGTTTAGAAGGATTGGCTTCTATAGGAACTCAGAATCCAGATAGTGTTATTGATTCTCCTAGTTAAGTATGTTGATTCTTGAACACAGCTACTTTATGAGTCTTGGCCGTGACCCTAAGCATTTTGTTTTCCAGTATTACCACCGGATACATAAATGCCACATACACATAACTGGGTGAACATTTTCAGATTGTGACTCAGCTTTGCTAGAGTCCCCAATTAGAGGTGTCCAGAGCTCTTAAGCACACTCTTTTTGCTTTTGGACCACGACTTTAACCCTCTGTCTCAAGTTTTCACTTGACACCTTCACGCCACATGCACATGGTTAGGGACAGCTTGGTTTAGCCGCTTAGGCCAAGATTTTATTCCTGTGGGCCCTCCTATCCACTGATGCTCAAAGCCTTGGATCCTTTTTATCACCCTTGCCTTTTGGTTTAAAGGGGTATTGGCTTTTTCTGCTTGCTTTTCTTTTTCTTTCTTTTTCTTTTCTCTCTTTTTTTTTTCTACAAGCTTTTCATTGCTTTTTCTTGCTTCAAGAATCAATTTTATGATTTTTCAGATCATCAGATAACATTTTTCCTTTTCCCATCATTCTTTCAAGAGCCAACAATTTTAACATTCTTTAAACAACAAATTCAAAAATATGCACTGTTCAAGCATTTATTCAGAAAAACAATAGTATTGCCACCACATCAAAATAATTAAACTGTTTTAAAATTTGAAATTCATGCACTTCTTTTTCTTTTTCAATTAAAAACATTTTTCACTTAAGAAAGGTGATGGATTCATTTTCATAGCTTTAAGGCATAGACACTAAGACACTAATGATTATGTAATAAAGTCACAAACATAAATAAACATAAAGCACAATTTTCAAAAAATAGAAAATAAAGAACAAGGAAATTAAAGAACGGGTCCACCTTAGTGATGGCGGCTTGTTCTTCCTCTTGAAGATCTTATGGAGTGCTTGAGCTCCTCAATGTCTCTTCCTTGCCTTTGTTGTTCCTCTCTCATGCTTCTTTGGTCTTCTCTAATTTTATGGAGGAGGATGGAATGCTCTTGGTGCTCCACCCTTAGTTGTCCCATGTTGGAACTTAATTCTCCTAGGGAGGTGTTGATTTGCTCCCAATAGTTTTGTGGAGGAAAATGCATCCCTTGAGGCATCTCAGGGATTTCATGATGAGGAGTTTCCTCATGCTCTTGGTGAGGTTCTCTCACTTGCTCCATCCTTTTCTTAGTTATGGGCTTGTCCTCATCAATGAGGATGTCTTCCTCTTTGTCAATTCCAGCTGAATTGCAGAGGTGACAAATGAGGTGAGGGAAGGCTAACCTTGCCATAGTAGAGGACTTGTCCGCCACCTTGTAGAGTTCTTGGGATATAACCTCATGAACTTCTACTTCCTCTCTAATCATGATGCTATGAATCATGATAGCCCGGTCTATAGTAACTTCATATCAGTTGCTAGTAGGAATGATTGAGCGTTGGATGAACTCCAACCATCCCCTAGCCACGGGCTTGAGGTCATGCCTTCTTAGTTGAACCGGCTTCCCTCCTGAATCTCTCTCCCATTGAGCGCCTTCTTCACATATGTCCATGAGGAATTGGTCCAGTCTTTGATCAAAGTTGACCCTTCTAGTGTATGGGTGTGCATCTCCTTGCATCATGGGCAAGTTGAATGCCACACTTACATTTTTCGGACTAAAATCTAAGTATTTCCCCCGGACCATTGTAAGCCAATTCTTAAGATCCAGGTTCACACTTTGATCATGGTTCTTGGTGATCTATGCATTGGCATAGAACTCTTGAACCATTAAGATTCCGACTTGTTGAATGGGGTTGGTGAGAACTTTCCAACCTCTTCTTCGGATCTCATGTCGGATCTCCGGATATTCGCCCTTTTTGAGCTTAAAAGGGACCTCGGGGATCATCTTCTTCTTGGCCACAACTTCATAGAAGTGGTCTTGATGCACCCTTGAGAGGAATCTCTCCATCTCCCATGACTCGGAGGTGGAAGCTTTTGCCTTCTCTTTCCTCTTTCTAGAGTTTTCTCCGGCCTTTGGTGCCATTAATGATTATGAAAAAACAAAAAAGCTTTAGCTTTTACCACACCAAACTTAGAAGGTTGCTCGTCCTCGAGGAAAAGAAGAAAGAAGTGGGTAGAAGAAGAAGAAATAGAGGAGATGGAGGGGGCGTTGTGTTTCGGCCAAGGGGGAGAAGTAGTGTTTAGGTTGTGTGAAAATGAAGGAGTGAAGATGGGTTTATATAGGAGTGGAGAAGGGGGTATAGTTCGGCCATATAGGGTGGGTTTGGGAGGGAAAGTGGTTTGAATTTGAATGGGGAGGTAGGTGAGGTTTTATGAAGGATGGATGTGGATTGGTGAAGGGTTTATGGAGAAGAGGGTGGGATTTGATAGGTGAAGGGTTTTTGGGGAAGTGGTATTGAGGTGATTGGTGAATGGGTGAAGAAGAAAGAGAGAGGTGGGGTAGGTGGGGATCATGTTGGGTCTATAGATCCTGAGGTGTCAAGGATATCTCATCCCTGCACCAAGTGGCGTGCAAAAATGCCCCTTTCTGCCAATCCTGGCGTTAAACGCCAGGCTGCTGCCCATTTCTAGCGTTTAACACCAGCTTCTTGCCCATTCCTGGCGTTAAACGCCCAGAATGGTGCCAGACAGGGCGTTTAACGCCCATTCTGCTACCCTTACTGGCGTTTAAACGCTAGTAAGTTTCTCCTCTAGCGTGTTCTATTTTTCATTCTGTTTTTCCTTTTGTTTTTGCTTTTTCAATTATTTTTGTGACTTCACATGATCATCAACCTATAGAAAACATAAAATAACAAAAGAAAATAGAAATTTAACATAGATAATTAAAGATTGGGTTGCCTCCCAACAAGCGCTTCTTTAATGTCAATAGCTTGACAGTGGGCTCTCATGGAGCCTCACAGATGTTTAGAGCAATGTTGGAACCTCCCAACACCAAACTTAGAGTTTGAATGTGGGGGTTAAACACCAAACTTAAAGTTTGGTTGTGGCCTCCCAACACCAAACTTAGAGTTTGACTGTGGGGGCTCTGTTTGACTCTGTATTGAGAGAAGCTCTTCATGCTTCCTCTCCATGGTTACAGAGGGATATCCTTGAGCTTTAAACACAAGGGAGTCTTCATTCACTTGAATGATCAATTCTCCTCTGTCAACATCAATCACAGCTTTTGCTGTGGCTAGGAAGGGTCTGCCAAGGATGATGGATTCATCCATACACTTCCCAGTCTCTAAGATTATGAAATCAGCAGGGATGTAATGGTCTTCAACCTTTACCAAGACATCCTCTACAAGTCCATAAGCTTGTTTCTTTGAATTGTCTGCCATCTTCAGTGAGATTCTTGCAGCTTGTACCTCAATGATCCCTAGCTTCTCCATTACAGAGAGAGGCATAAAGTTTATACTTGATCCCAGGTCACACAGAGACTTCTCAAAGGTCATGGTGCCTATGGTACAAGGTATTGAGAACTTTCCAGGGTCTTGTCTCTTTAGAGGTAATCTCTGTCTAGTAAAGTCATCCAGTTCTTTGATGAGCAATGGAGGTTCATCCTCCCAAGTCTCATTACCAAATAACCTGGCATTTAGCTTCATGATTGCTCCAAGGTACTTAGCAACTTGCTCTTCAGTAACATCTTCATCCTCTTCAGAGGAAGAATACTCATCAGAGCTCATGAATGGCAAAAGTAAATTTAATGGAATCTCTATGGTCTCAGTCTGAGCCTCAGATTCCCATGGTTCCTCATTAGGGAACTCCATGGAGGTTAGTGGACGTCCATTAAGGTCTTCCTTAGTGGAGATCACTGCCTCTTCCTCCTCTCCAGGTTCGATCATGTGAGACGTGTTTATGGCCTTGCATTCTCTCTTTGGATTCTCTTCTGTATTGCTTGGAGAGTACTAGGAGGGAGTTCAGTAATTTTTTTACTCAGCTGACCCACTTGTGCCTCCAAATTTCTAATGGAGGACCTTGTTTCAGTCATGAAACTTTGAGTGGTTTTGATTAGATCAGAGACAATGGCTGCTAAGTTAGAGTGGCTCTGCTTAGAATTCTCTGTCTGGTGCTGAGAAGATGATGGAAAAGGCTTGCTATTATTAAACCTGTTTCTTCCACCATTATTATTGTTGAAACCTTGTTGAGGTCTCTGTTGATCCTTCCATGAGAGATTTGGATGATTTCTCCATGAAAGATTATAGGTGTTTCCATAGGGTTCTCCCATGTAATTCACCTCTTCCATTACTGGGTTCTCAGGATCATAAGCTTCTTCTTCAGAGGAAGCTCCCTTAGTACTGCCTGTTGCTGTTTGCATTCCAGACAGACTCTGAGAAATCATATTGACTTGTTGGGTCAATATTTTATTCTGAGCCAATATGGCATTCAGAGTATCAATCTCAAGAACTCCCTTCTTCTGAGTTGTCCCATTATTCATGGGATTCCTTTCAGAAGTGTACATGAATTGGTTATTTGCAACCATTTCAATGAGTTCCTGAGCTTCTACAGGCGTCTTCTTCAGATGAAGAGATCCTCTAGCAGAGCTATCCAATGACATCTTAGATAGTTCAAATAGACCATCATAGAAAATACCTATGATGCTCCATTCTGAAAGCATGTCAGAAGGGCACCTTCTGATCAATTGCTTGTATCTTTCCCAAGCTTCATAGAGGGATTCACCTTCCTTCTGTCTAAAGGTTTGGACTTCCACTGTAAGCTTGCTCAATTTTTGAGGTGGAAAGAACTTTGCCAATAAGGCATTGACTAGCTTTTCCCAAGAGTTCAGGCTTTCTTTAGGTTGTGAATCCAACCATGTTCTAGCTCTGTCTCTTACAGCAAAAGGAAAAAGCATGAGTCTGTAGACTTCAGGGTCAACCCCATTGGTCTTGACAGTGTCACAGATTTACAAGAATTCAGCTAAGAACTGATGAGGATCTTCCAATGGAAGTCCATGGAACTTGCAATTCTGTTGCATTAGAGAAACTAATTGAGGCTTAAGCTCAAAGTTGTTTGCTCCAATGGCATGGATTGAGATGCTTCTCCCATAGAAGTCGGGAGCAGGTGCAGTAAAGTCACCAAGCACCTTTCTTGTATTGTTGGCATTGTTGTTTTCGGCTGCTATGGTTTCTTCTTCTTTGAAAAGTTCTGTTAGGCCCTCTAGAGAGAATTGTGCTTTAGCTTCTCTTAGCTTTCTCTTCAAGGTCCTTTCAGGTTCAGGATCAGCTTGAACAAGTATGCCTTTATCTTTGTTCCTGCTCATATGAAAGAGAAGAGAACAAGAAAGTAGGGAATCCTCTATGTCACAGTATAGAGATTCCTTGAGGTGTCAGAGGAAAAGAAGAATAGAAGGAGGAGGTAGATAGAAGGGAATTCAAACATATAAAGAAGGATAGAGTTCGAATTGCACCTTGAGGAGGAGTGTTAGTCCCTTAAATAGAAGGATGTGAGAAGAGGGGAAGAATTTTTGAAAATAAATTAAAAAGATTTTGAAATAATAAAAAGAAATTTGAAAATTTGATTGAGATTTTCGAAAATTAAGATTGGGAAAGAAATTAAGTGATTTTTGAAAAAGATTTTAAAATTAGAAATTAAAAAGATATGATTGAAAATTAATTTTGAAAAAGATGTGATTGAAAAGATATGATTGAGAAGATATGATTGAAAATCAAATTAAAAAGAGAAAGTTTTAAAATTAAAGTTGATTACTTGACTAACAAGAAATTAGAAGATATGATTCTAGAATTTAAAATTTGATCCTTTCTTAATAAGCAAGTAACAACTTGAAAATTTTGAATTAAATCACTAATTGTTGCAAGGATTTTCGAAAATAGTAATAAATAAAAAAATTGAAAAGAAATTAATTTTGAAAAGATATGATTGAAAAGATATGATTTGAAAAAGATTTGATTTTGAAAAATTATGAAAATTTGGAAAAAAATTTGAATTAAAAACAAAATCTTCCCTCTAGTGTCATCCTGGCGTTAAACGCCCAGAATGGTATCCATTCTGGCGTTTAAGGCCCAAAATCCTACCTTTTTGGGCATTAAACGCCCAGCCAGGTGCCTTGGCTGGCGTTTAAACGCCAGTTTTCCTTCTTTACTGGGCGTTTTGAACGCCTAGCTTTTTCTGTTTGATTCCTCTGCTGAATGTTCTGAATCTTCAATTCTCTGTATTATTGACTTGAAAAGACATAGTTTTGAAAATTTTTTTGAATTTTTCAATGATGAGAAACAATCAAAATACAATTAATCTTAAGAAACTCAAATCAAACAAACAATGCATGCAGGACACCAAACATAAAAATTTTCATATAAGAGACACTAACAAATTGAGAATGCATATGAGAAACAACTAAACACACAAAACAAGGGAATTTAAAGATCAGAGCAATGAAATCATCAAGAACAACTTGAAGATTAATGAAGAACATATTGCATATTTTTCGAAAATTAGAGGCATGCAATTGACACCAAACTTAAAAATTGACACTAGACTCAAACAAGAAACATAAAATATTTTTGATTTTTATGATTTTATAATTTTTTTTTTGTGATTTTTGAAACTTATATGGAAAAGAAAATAAAGGGATTCAAAACTTTTAATAAGAATTCCAGGAATCATGAAATGTTAGTCTAAAGCTTCAGTCTAGAAAGGTTAGACATGGTTGGCCAAGCTTCAGCAGGACATTACATTCAGCAGCTAAATTGATGAGAATCAATCAGCTTTTGTGATGATAAGAACATCACCTTGAAACTCTAGAATTCATTCTTAAAAATTCTGAAAAATAAAAAGAAAAGTACCTAATCTAAGCAACAAGATGAACCGTCAATTGTCCAAACTCGAACAATCCCCGGCAACGGCGCCAAAAACTTGGTGCACGAAATTGTGATCATCAACAATGGCGCCAAAGGACTTTGAGCTCTCAAACGTGAATCATACTTTGTCATAATTCCGCACAACTAACCAGCAAGTGCACTGGGTCGTCCAAGTAATACCTTACGTGAGTAAGGGTCGATCCCACGGAGACTATCGGCTTGAAGTAAGCTATGGTCACCTTGTAAATCTCAGTCAGGCAAATTCAGATGGTGATGGAGAATTGATAATTAAAAGATAAATAAAACATAAAATAAGGATAGAGATACTTATCTAATTCTTTGGTTGGAATTTCAGATAAGCGTATGAAGATGCTTTGTTCCTCCTGAACCTCTGCTTTCCTATTGCCTTCTTCCAATCATTCATACTCCTTTCCATGGCAAGCTTTATGTTGGGCATCACCGTTGTCAATGGCTACTTCCCGTCCTCTCAGTGAAAATGTTCTACGCACGCTGTCACCACACGGCTAATCATCTGTCGGTTCTCGATCATGTTGGAATAGGATCCATTGATCCTTTTGCGTCTGTCACACGCCCAACAATCGCGAGTTTGAAGCTCGTCACAGTCATCCCTTCCCAGATCCTACTAAGAATACCACAGACAAGGTTTAGACGTTCCGGATCTCGGGAATGGCCGCCAATAATTCTAGCCTATACCACGAAGGTTCTAATCTTAGATTAAAAACCCAAGAGATACACATTCAAGCTTGTTTGCATGTAGAACGGAAGTGGTTGTCAGTCACGCGTTCATAGGTGAGAATGGTGATGAGTGTCACATAATCATCACATTCATCATATTCTTGGGTGCGAATGAATATCTTGGAGAAGAAATAGACTTGAGTTGAATAGAAAAACAATAGTACTTTGTATTAATTCATGAAGGACAGTAGAGCTCCACACCTTAATCTATGGTGTGTAGAAACTCCACCGTTGAAAATACAAAAGTGATAAAGGTGTAAGCATGGCCGAATGGCCAGCTTCCAAGGTCTAGGGACTAAACGTCCAAAGATGTGTCCAAAGATGAAAATACAATATCAAAAGGTCCTATTTATAGAGAACTAGTAGCCTAGAGTTACAGAAATGAGTAATTAAGGCATAAATCTTCTTCTGGGCCCACTTGGTGTGTGCTTGGGCTGAGCATTGAAGCTTCCATGTGTAGAGACTTTTCTTGGAGTTAAACGCCAGCTTTTGTGCCAGTTTGGGCGTTTAACTCCAGCTTTTGTGCCAGTTTTGGAGTTAAACGCCAGAATTCTTGAGTTGACTTGGAACGCCTGTTTGGGCCATCAAATCTTGAGCAAAGTATTGACTATTATATATTGCTGGAAAGCCCAGGATGTCTTCTTTCCAACGCAATTGAGAGAGCGCTAATTGGGCTTCTGTAGCTCCAAAAAATCCACTTTGAGTGCAGGGAGGTCAGAATCCAACAGCATCTGCAGTCCTTTCTCAGCCTCTGAATCAGAATTTTGCTCAGGTCCCTCAATTTCAGCCAGAAAATACCTGAAATCACAGAAAAACACACAAACTCATAGTAAAGTCCAGAAGAGTGATTTTTATTTAAAAACTAATAAAAACCTAATAAAAACTAACTAAAATATACTAAAAACATACTAAAAACAATGCCAAAAAGCGTATAAATTATCCGCTCATCAGCTATCAAACAAAAGAAGCTTCCTCAGAAGATGAAAGACCTTGGGAGTTTCTGAATTGCATGCATCACAGGTGATATCACCATTGAAAAAGCATTGTGTGACTTGGGGGCTAGCATCAATCTCACGTCCTTGACCATGATGAGAAGGATGAAGATTGAGGAAGCCAAACCAATAAAGATGGCACTCCAATTGGCCGATAGAACATTCAAATTCCTTCATGGGGTAGTGGAGGATTTGTTAGTGAAAGTGGGAGAGTTTATTTTCCCAGCTAACTTTTTTGTGCTGGATATGGAAAAAAAAGCCAACACATCAATCATCCTAGGAATGCCATTCCTAGCTACTGCTGGAGCCGTTATTCATATTCAAAAAGGGGAACTAGTCTTGAGTTAAATAAAGAGAAGATGGTCTTCAATGTCTTCAAAGCAATGAGTTACCCCAAGGAATCCATAGGAGAGTGCATGATGGTAGACACCATAGAAAAGATAGTTCAATGGGTTTTGGAGGAAGAACAATGTGCAGAGATTATGGAGTTGGAGCAACAAGCATCAGGTAAAGAAATGCCACAAGAAACCATGGAGAAGTCGATCATGCTGAACTACACGGACAACAAGGAAGTGGAGGCACCAAAATTAGAGCTGAAGACCCTACCCCCAAGCTTGAAGTATGCATATTTAGGTGACAACAACACTTACCCAGTGATCATTAATGCAAGCTTGAGTGAAGAGCAAGAAGAGGAGCTTATCCATGTGCTGAAGCAACATAAGGATGCTATAGGATGGACACTTACAGACTTGAAGGGATTTAGTCCTTCAATGTGCATGCACAAAATCTTGCTTGAGGAAGGTGCCAAGCCCTCAAGACAGCAACAAAGAAGGCTGAACCAAACCATGAATGAAGTAGTCCAAAAAGAGGTGTTGAAATTGTGGCATGCTGGGGTGATTTACCCTATCTCAGACAGCCCTTGGGAAAGCCCAGTGCAAGTAGTCCCGAAGAAAGGAGGGATCACTGTTGTAAAAAATGAGAAGAATGAGCTGATACTTACAAGAACAGTGACCGACTGGTGCATGTGCATTGATTATAGGAAGCTTAATGAAGCCACCAGGAAGGATCACTGAGGAGAGGAAGATTGACGGTCTGGAATTCAGAATAAATTCTCGTTGTAAGTATAGTTTCTAAACCAAGCAATCAACCTTTCTTACAAAATTTTTGGTTGTCACAAGTAACAAACCCCTAAATAAATTGATAACCGAAGTATTTAAACCTCGGGTCGTCTTCTCAAGGAACTGCAGGGAAGTATGTTCTTATTATTGGTTATGAGTTTTGCAAATTGGGGTTTTGAAAGTAAGGAACAAGTAATTTAAATGACAATTAAAATAAATAAACAACTGTAAAATAAACTTTTAGCAAGGTATGAGAATTTTGGAAGTCCTATCCTAGTTATTCTTATCAATGGTGATGAGAATTGAATTTTAATCCCACTTAGTTAGCCTTTACTAAAGCAAAGGAAGGTCAAGTGGACCAATTAGTTTGATCCTCAGGTCCTAGTCGATTCCTAAGAAAAGACTAAAGTTATTGGAGTTTAATTCAATTGGTAAAAATAACAATTATCAATCACGATGAGTTTGACAACTCAAGAGTTACCAATTAATCAACCAAGCCAAAAGGAAGAAAATGTAAATTATTAATGTAAATAAAGGAAAGCAATCATAATTTTGAAATACCTCAAATTATATTAAATTGAAAATCAAATCTAAACATGAATGGTTCATAAGTCAATTTGGCAACAAAAGTAATTAAAGGAAAGCATTAAAATATCTGAAAGCAAAAGGGAAATATAAAGTAAAGGAATATTGAACCTGATAAGGAGTTGGAATACTAAATTGAAATAATAAGAAATCCTAATCCTAAAACCTAAGAGAGAGGAGAGAACCTCAACCTCTAAAAACTACATCTAAACTATGAAAAGTGAATAATTGGAGCTCTCCCTCAATGAATGCATTCCCCCACTTCATAACCTCTAATTTGTGCCTTCTGGACTTGGATCTGGGCCAAAAAGGGCTTCAAAAATCGCTGGGAGTGTTTTCTGTAATTTCTGGTGCGTGGCGTCTGTCACGCGTCCGCGTGGGTCAAGCTGTCGCGTCATCTGGAGTTTTCCTTGTCACGCGTTTGCTTAGGCCATGTGTCTGCGTCATCTGTGTTCTGCTCATAGCGCGCATCCGCGTCATTCACGCGTTCGCGTCGCTATCTTTTCGCACTAGGCATGCGGCCGCGTTGTCCATGCGTTCACGTTGCTGCCAGTTTCTTCAAAAACTCCATTTTGTGCTTTTCTTCCATTTTTGTATGTTTTCTTTCCATCCTTTAAGTTATTCCTGCCTTTACAATATCTGAAACTACTTAACACACAAATCACGACATCGAATGGTAATAAAGGGTAATTAAAATAATTAATTTTAAAGCATAGGAAACATGTATTTCACATATATCACATAATAAGGAAGGAAAAGTAAAACCATGCAATTTACATGAATAAGTAAATGAAGGATTGAATAAATCTCTTGAATTGAGCACAATATATATCATAAAATATGGGTTTATCAACCTCCCCACACTTAAACAATAGCATGTCCTCATGCTAAGTCCAAGATAAAGAATAAGGTAAGGTTAAAGTGGTGGAATCTCATGCAATGCAATCTATCTAAATGCAACTACCTAAATGAGCCATCTAATTCTAATTTTTATTCACTTGTATATAAAACTTACATGTAGTTAAATTAATTCACATTCTCAAGGAATCATATATGCATAGCCAACCATAGATAATGTTAAAGCACTTTAACAATTGAGATGAGTAAAAATATTCTTCAAACTTGCAAGACAATTAACAATTTAAGCAGAGATATATGGTGATGAGCTATTGAACCCTCACTAGATTTGTGTTTACTCTCTAGTCACTCAGTGTTTATTGGGTTAATCACTCTATTCTTCTTTTTATCCTTACTTTCTATAACGTTGTTCTTCATCTAACCAATCAACAATTATAGAATACAGTTATACAAAAATCATGAGGTCTTTTTCAAGGTTGTAATGGGGCCAAGGTAAAGGTAAGGGTATATGTATAAGGCTAAGTGAGCTCATAAGTGAATCCTTGACTAGTCTAAGATCTCACCTAACATACATATTTTGTAATTCAAAGCTTCTTAACCTATTTGCCCAGATTTTTCTCACTTTGTATTGCAAGCTCATTAACTTAAATTTTATCCCATGTGCATTGATTCTTTTTATTTTGCAATTGGGAAATTTTTGTATCCCTTTTATTTAAATAAAATTTTTTTTTATTACACATGGTAATTCAATTGATTTCACATGAGCATGCTTCCCAAATTTTTTATTTTGAGATATCTTTATTCTTTTTAACTTTCTACCTTTGTTTCTATCATTCATGTTCCCAAAAAGTTCCCCACACTTAAACAATACACAATTTCTATCTTAAGCTAACCGAAGATTCAACTTGGGATTTTTATTTTGTTTTTCTGCTTAAGGCTAGTAATGTGGTTTATATAACAAGAGAGGTTTAAAAGCTCAAGGGGGCTAACAAGGATGATGTAAAAGGTAGGCTTATTTGGGATAAGTGAGCTTAAACAAGTAATAGCCTCAATCATCTCTTAGTATGTATCTATACTCTATAATTGGACATATAGATTAAAACAAAGCAAAGAACATCAGATTAAAAAGAAGGGCGAAACACATAGGAATAAAAATTATGGTTTGAATGTAACCATACAATTAAGCTCAAAACTCACAGGCTGTGTGTTCTATAGCTCAAAAAATCATATATCAGTTATATATGTCATGCAAGTGGAAATTAAGAGTTCCCATTATTCTCAATGTAAAATTTTTGTTTTTTAGGTGGCTTTAAAGTTTTAGTGTTCCTCCTTGATGAAATGTTGTTAACTAACTAACATGTTATGTTCTATATACAAGGTGTGTGGATTGCTTTTATTCTGTTAAAGTCTCTAGTTTACTTCCTTTTTATTTTCAATTTAAACTAACTATCACATGCTAAAGGGTAAACTATACTAATTAATCCACATATTCTATAACTAATAAGTTGGAATTGCAACTAAACTAACTGGCTAATGGTATAAACTAAAGTGCAAAATGCAGAAAGTAGATTAAAAACACATGAAAAGAACAATGTATAAGTACTGAAAGATAAAAATAAAAATAAAGATAAAAATAAAGATAAAAATAAAGAAAAATAACCAAAATAAAATAAAAGAGTCTGTAGTGGTTCACCAAAAAATACGGCAGAGATGGCGACCTCCCCACACTTAAAATAAAGCATCGTCCTCGATGCTCACTCAAGCTGGGTGTGAACAGGTGTCATCACTGGAAGGATGGGCTGCTGGAGTCTCGGTGGTGGCCTGAGGATCTGCAGGCTAGATGAGGGTAGGAGGATCTGTCTGCTATACAGGAGGCTCTAACTGGATAGGAATCTCTGGATCTGCGGCCTGAATCTGCTGTGGCTCCTCCCGCTGTGGCGCAGCCTGCTCCGGTCCTACCTGTGAAGCCTGGGTGGGGGTCTCCTCCTCGTAAGCGTCCTCCTCCACCTCAGATGTATCAGAAGGGGTGTCAGGCTCAGAGGGGATGTCGCCTCCAGAACGGATCATCAACTTGACGTGCTCATAGCGTCGCTTGTTGTGACGCTCCATACGGTCCAAGCGGGCGAAGAGGCGATGCACCAAATGGTAAATAGGCTCAGGAGCAGCCGGAGATGCAGTGGGTGGGACAGGTGCAGCAGTGGAAGAAGAGGGGGCAGCTGAAGGTGTGGCTGTCTCATCAGAAGCAGGAAGGAATGAAGGTCTGTAGCCTAAAGCCAGGAAGTTCTTGCTGTGAGGAATGATCTTCTTGTAGTCCGCAGCAGGTGGCTTCTCATCAGCATTCTCCCAAGGCACGTCAACTCGACGGCCTAGCTGGGTGACCAGGTAAGGGAAAGGGAGGGTGCCTCTGACATGGACCCTAGCCATATAGTGCCAGATGAAACGTGGCAGATACAGGTCCTTACCCTCCATCACACACCAGAGGAGGGTAATCATAGTAGCAGGCAGCTCCGTCTCATGAGTGCTCGGCATAATAAAGTTACTCAGGATCTGGTGCCAGAGCCGAGCCTCATCATTCAAGTAGATCCGCTTGATTCCTTTAGGCATGGTGGTGTTCTTACCCATGACCCATGGGACAGTAGGGTCAAGGGCTATCCTCTCTTTGACAGCGTCCCAGTCAAATCTCAGAAAGCGCATGTCCTCTTCAGCCTTCTGGTAACCATCAGGCTATTCTGACTTAGGCTGAAGGCGCAGAATATCCTCAATGGCCTCTTCAATGACCAGTATCTGTTTCCCTCTGAGGTGCACTGCATCCAGGGAAGTCTTGAAATAATTGCAGTAAAACTCTCTTACCCAGGAAGCATTGACCTCAGTCAAATTTCTCTCCAAGAAGAATCAGCCTCTTTGTTTGATCTGATCGGAGGTGTACTACTGTAGTTCTTCTGGAATTTTCAAAGTTCTCTCCAGGTACAGATTTCTGGAGGCAGCAAACACTGGATACTTCAGCTCAGAGTATCGGTTTGCAAACTTAATTAGATCAGTGGCAGGGAGGAGCTGGTCATCCTTCTCCTGCGGGGTAAAATGCTTTTCCCGCCAGGAGTCATCATGCATAAGCTCTAGGAGAGACATAGAGGATTCACCTCTTTTTCGTTTGCTAGTTGTTGCCTTTCCTTTTCCCTTTCTTTGAGGGTCAGACATCTTGAAAAATAGAAATCTAGGATATAATAAAAGCAGGAAAACAAGTAGGCAATTAACAAGATAAGCACATAGTGGAAAAGGAGTAGTAGAATAATGAAATGAGTTGAATAATTATGCATTTTGGAGTGTTTTGGAGTTAAAAAGCTGAGATGAGAAATTACAATCCAAAATATGATATAAGTAAAATACCGATTTAACTAGGAAAAATAATAATCATGCTATGAAGTAAAAAGTTAAAGGAGTTAGTTAAAAGGCAAAGAGGTAAGTTTAGAAAGTTAAAAGTGGTTAAAGTTGAAAAAGAGGTTAGAAAGCGGAAATTAGTGAGTTAGTAAAAAGAAAGTCAGAGTAAGTGGCTTGATGATTGGTTTCTAAGCAACAAGAATTTTACAATTTTAAGCAACAGACAACTCATATTCAAGCAAGGAAATTAAGTTGTTGATGATTCATATAGATATAGAAATAGCGAAAAAGTGAAATCTAATCAACAATAATTGGATTTATTAACCCGAAAAATAGATGAATAGGAATGTTGGCCCGTTCATTCATGAATTGGTTTGGTAAAAGCTGAGGAATGCCAAATTCAAATAGCCAAAACTAAAACATGAATGAATATCAAAACAATTTAGAGAAAATTGGGCAGTATTCCGGCTAAAATTGGATGTTTCCGGGTAATAAACAGCAATCAGAATAGTTCATACAAATTAAAGTAAAGCTGCAATTACATATACAGAAAATGAATCAGGGAAAAGTAGTGTAAAAAGCAGCATGAAATAGGAAAGAACATCATATGAAGAATACTTAGATCACAGCAACAGCAGAATTATGAAAATGATAAAACAAGTAACAAGAACATTGCAATTAAACAGGTCTAAATCCACTAACCACATCCTAGCTACCTAACCACCTAGAATCCACTACAAACATGCAACTCTAACTATCCTAAATCGAAACATAAACTTAAAAAAATATGAAAATGACTAGGAATGAAAGAAAGGTGGCGTTCGGCGGAACCTGGTAGGCGTATGAACTAAGCTAAGGAACTGAGAGTTGGTGGGGGTGTGGTTAGGGTGGTGCTGCGGCGGTGTAGGGTGGCGCGGTGGCAAACCTTGGTGGCGGCAGGGATGGTTTTGTGGTGTTGGTTAGGGCTGGGGTGCAGGGAAGGGTGGTTAAGGGGGAAGGAAGGGAGGGGGTGGGTGTTGGTGGGAGGTGCGGCAGTGAGGGTGCGGTGGTGGTGGCTGGCTGTGGTGGTGGCAACGGTGGTGGAGGGAAGAAGAGAAGAGAAAGAGAAGAAAGAGAGGGAAGGAAGAAGGGGGTGGTGGCATCGCGGTCGTGGCTGGGTGGTCGACGGTGGTACAGTCGGTGGGGTGGCTGGGGTGGTGGTGATGGGCGCAAGGGAGGGTTACAGAGAAGAAAGGGAGAAGAAGGGGAATGGGGGGCGCGACGGGGTAGGGTTTTGCATGACTGGGGGTTAATGAATTTGAATCCACGCGAACGCGTGGGGCACGCGGTTGCATAGCTAGGGTGGAAAAGGGTTGACGCGATCGCGTGAGTGACGCGATCGCATGGAATGGGTAGAAGGCTGAATGACGCAGTCGCATGAGGCATGCGACCGCGTTGCTGGAAATTGTGCTAAACGCACAATTCCAGCGTCATTTTAGTGCAACTCTCTGTCTCCTTTTGAGGTGTTGTGTAATCCACGCGATGCGAATGCGTCGCTCACGCGAAGATGGGTGATGCATTCGCGTGGTGGACGCGAACGCGTGGGCCGTTTTGTGCTAAACGCACAACAACCGCACGATTCCAACCCAGATTTCTTGGCGTTAGATTTTTACGCCGATTTCCAGATCACGCGGCTGCGTGAATAACGCGGACGCGTGGGGGGTGTTTTTCGCAACTGACGCGAACGCTTTAGCGAGGCGATCGTGTCGCACGCCTTTTTTTTTTTTAATATGCGATTATGTAGTTATGCAGTATGTAATGCTAATGCAAATGCTTACGAATACTATGCAGGTTCAATGAAAATAAAACAATATAAAAATAAACAAAACGAAATAAAATGGAAACAGGAACGATCATACCATGGTGGGTTGTCTCCCACCTAGCACTTTTAGTTAAAGTCCTTAAGTTGGACATTAGATGAGCTTCCTGTTATGGTGGCTTGTGCTTAAATTTATCTAGAAATCTCCACCAATGTTTGGAATGCCAACAGCCTCCGGGGTCCCAAACTAGGCATGTGAATTTTCTGAGCAGCTTCAAACAAATTCTCAGGCTCTTGGGGTGACAAATGTCAGAATAGATTCCAAGATCCCAAACTTTGCTTTTAAATCCGCCTTCGTCTTGATCTATATTTTTCCATTCGGGCAGTTCAGAAATTAGATTCTCACCAAGATGACCAAACGTTTTCCGAGATCCATTCCATTGAACATGATGCCAATCCGTGCACTTCGAGTTGAAGCGTGGAACCTTATTGAACCTTGTGCACTAGCTCTGAGTATGAGCCATTTCCCTCTTACTCTTAAAGCCGCAGAGAGCTCTAAGCTGGCCATCTGTTTCAACCACACCATATTCAAGTGGAAAAGTAAAGTTAAAGGTTAAGGATTGTACCCACTTGAAGCTTGTATTGGGTGGTAATGGCCTTGGGATAAGTGTTTCCAGTGGTTCTGTAAGTTCTACTCCCTTGTAATCTTCTGTGAATTTATCCACTTCTTTGCAAAATTCTTCAAATGCAATACCGTCCTGATCAAAGTCTTCTATGTCTTCCTCATCACTCAAGTCATAAGCTGGAGGTTGAGAGAAATCTACCTCTGCATCATCTTCGTATTCACTTGGGGAAGATTCTTCAATCTCAGAGAATTCACTTGCGGATGCAAGTTCATTACTAGGAGAACTTGACTGGAGGCTACCATCATCAAGGAAACTTGTGTCTTGGGTTATTCCGTCTAGTTCTTCATAAAATACCTGCTTTGGGGGCCGTGCACTATCCTCCTTAGTATCAATTGTAACGTCCTTGACGGAATTCTTCACAACTCTGGATTCCAATGGAGGTTCAGCATCTCCTAAATCTTCAATCAGTATTTCTTCTTCTTGGATAATTTGAGCTTCCTCCAATTGTTCCAGAATAAAGTTATGCTCATTACTGCCCTCTGGGGTTTCTAGTGTCTCCTTCATGCTACGTTTGTCATTAGATTCTCCACATAAAGCTATTGGAGTTCCTTGAGGGTCCGAACGTCTGAAAGATAATTGATGTATTGCTTGCTCCAGCTGATGAAGGGTTGTATGAAGTTGATCTACTGTTTTCTTGAGGCGAGACTGCGATTCTTTAGGTGATGGATATGGACATGGCACATAGGGAAGTGATGGTGTTTGGGAGTAATTGGATTGGAATCAGGGTAAATAAGGATCGTATGGTGGTGAATGGTGAAAAGGAGCTTGTGAGTGTGGTGGTTCAAAGTTATGTTGTGAGGATGGTCTATAGGCACAGGGTGGGGCTTGTTGGTAGTTACAAGGTTGTCCACCATATCTATTAGCTTGGTTTGCATTGTATAATGGTCTTTGTCCATGATATCTTGGAAGGTGTTGTTGCTTAAAGGGTTGATCAAATCCTCTTGGCTCCATCCATCTTTGATTTCTCTGACCTTGATGCATGTTCTTGCTATAACTTCCGTTTCCTTCAACAATATTAGAACCAAACTCAAAGCGAGAGGGGTGAGAATTCATAGTAGCTAAAAGAAGTAAAAAGGGAAAAACAAAAACAATTAAACAAATAAAAGAAACATATTTACAATAACCAATAATAAGGCACACGATTGCAGTTCCCCGGCAACGGCGCCATTTTGAGGAGAGGAAGATTGACGGTTTAGAATTTAGAATAAATTCTTGTTGTAAGTATAGTTTCTAAACGAAGCAATCAACCTTTCTTACAAAAGTTTTGGTTGTCAAAAGTAACAAACCCCTAAATAAATTGATAACAGAAGTATTTAAACCTCGGGTCGTCTTCTTAAGGAACTGCAGGGAAGTATGTTCTTATTCTTGGTTATGAGTTTTGCAAATTGGGGTTTTGAAAGTAAGGAACAAGTAATTTAAATGACAATTAAAATAAATAAATAACTCTAAAATAAACTCTTAGCAAGGTATAAGAATTTTGGAAGTCCTATCCTAGTTATCCTTATCAATGGTGATGAGAATTGAATTTTAATCCCACTTAGTTAGCCTTTAATAAAGCAAAGGAAGGTCAAGTGGACCAATTAGTTTGATCCTCAGGTCCTAGTCGATTCCTAAGAAAAGACTAGAGTTATTGGAGTTTAATTCAATTGGTAAAAATAACAATTATCAATCACGATGAGTTTGACAACTCAAGAGTTACCAATTAATCAACCAAGCCAAAAGGAAGAAAATGTAAATTATTAATGTAAATAAAGGAAAGCAATCATAATTTTGAAATACCTCAAATCATATTAAATAGAAAATAAAATCTAAACATGAATGGTTCATAAGCCAATTTGGCAACAAAAGTAATTAAAGGAAAGCATTAAAATATCTGAAAGCAAAAGGGAAATATAAACTAAAGGAATATTGAACCTGATAAGGAGTTGGAATACTAAATTGAAATAATAAGAAATCCTAATCCTAAAACCTAAGAGAGAGGAGAGAACCTCTCCCTCCAAAAACTACATCTAAACTATGAAAAGTAAATAATTGGATCTCTTCCTCAATGAATGCATTCCCCCACTTCATAACCTCTAATCTGTGCCTTCTGGACTTGGATCTAGGCCAAAAAGGGCTTCAGAAATCGCTAGAAGCATTTTCTGTAATTTCTGGTGCGTGGCGTCTGTCACGCGTCCGCGTGGGTCACGCGGTCGCGTCATCTGGAGTTTTCCTTGTCACCCGTTCGCTTAGGCCATGCATCCGCGTCATCTGTGTTCTGCTCATAGCGCGCGTCTGCGTCAGTCACGCATTTGCGTCGCTGTCTTTTTGCGCTAGGCATGCGGCCGCGTCGTCCATGCGTTCGCGTCGCTGCCAGTTTCTTCAAAAACTCCATTTTGTTCTTTCCTTCTATTTTTGTATGTTTCCTTTCCATCCTTTAAGTTATTCCTGCCTTTAGAATATCTGAAACTACTTAACACACAAATCACGGCATCGAATGGTAATAAAGGGTAATTAAAATAATTAATTTTAAAACATAGGAAATATGTATTTCACATATATCACATAATAAGGAAGGGAAAGTAAAACCATGCAATTTACATGAATAAGTGAGTGAAGGATTGAATAAATCTCTTGAATTGAGCACAATATATATCATAAAATATGGGTTTATCAATCAGATGCTGGAAAGACTTACGGGACATGAATATTATTGCTTCTTGGACGGTTACTCTGGTTACAACCAAATAGTTGTAGACCCTAAGGACCAAGAAAATACCTTATTTACCTGTCCCTATGGAGTTTTTACTTATAGGAGAATGCCCTTTGGATTGTGCAATGCACCTGCAACATTCCAAAGGTGCATGCTCTCCATATTTTCAGACATGATTGAAAGATTTATTGAAGTGTTTATAGATGACTTCTCTGTGTTTGGTGATTCATATTCTAACTGCTTGCACCACTTAGCCATGGTGCTAAAGAGATGCCAAGAAACCAACCTTATGGTTCTTGGCCACTTTATGGTTACAGAGGGGGGTTCTTAGCCACAAGATCTCAAAAAGAGGCATAGATGTGGACAAGGCTAAGGTGGAGGTGATTGAAAAGTTACCCTCACCTTGCAATCAAAGCAGTTAGAAGTTTTATAGGACATGCAGGCTTCTATAGGCGGTTCATTAGAGATTTCTCAAAGGTTGCCAAACCTTTGAGCAACCTACTTGTCTCTAATGTACCTTTTGTTTTTGATAAAGAGTGCATGCTAGCCTTTGAAGAACTTAAGATCAAACTCTCCTCTGCACCTATCATGGCACCACCCTACTGGGATCTCCCCTTTGAGCTGATGTGTGATGCATCTGACTTTGCTGTTGGTGCTGTTTTAGGACAGAGGAGAGACAAGTTGGTGCATGTTATTTATTATGCCAGCAAAGTCCTCAATGAGAATCAAAGGAACTCTACCACTACAGAGAAGGAATTACTTGCCATTGTCTTTGCTTTTGATAAGTTTAGATCATATCTTATTGGCTCTAAAGTAATTGTATTCACTGATCATGCAGCACTCAAATATTTGCTTACCAAACAAGAGTCCAAGTCAAGACTAATAAGGTGGATCCTGCTACTCCAAGAGTTCGACATTGAAATTAAATATAGGAGTAGAGCAGAAAACAAAGTGGCTGACCACATTTCAAGGATTCCACAAAAAGAAGATGATGCACATCAATTTGCAGTGAATGGAAGCTTCCTTAATGAGTAGTTGATGATGATATAAGAAGCCCCTTGGTTTGTAGACATAGCCAATTTCAAGGCTATTGGGGAACTACCAACTAACATCAACAGACACATGAGGAGAAATCTAATCAAAGATGATAAACACTACACTTGGGATGAGCCATATTTGTTCAAAAAGTGTGCTGATGGTATCTTGAGAAGGTGTATTTCACAAGATGAAGGGCAGGAAGTGCTTTGGCAGTGCCATGGATATGTATATGGAGGCCATTTCAGTGGGGAAAGAACTGCAGCCAAGGTGCTACAATGTGGGTTCTATTGGCCAACCATGTTCAAGGATGCAAAGGAATTGGTATCAAGGTGTGATGAATGCCAAATGGCTGGTAATCTACCTAAGAAAAATGAAATGCCACAGAGGTTTATACTGGAATTAGAATAGTTTGATGTGTGGGGAATTAATTTTATGGGACCTTTCCCATCTTCCTACTCAAACAATTATATATTGGTGGCTGTAGATTATGTGTCTAAGTGGGTAGAAGCCATAGCCACAGCAACAAATGACAACAAGGTTGTGATGAACTTCTTGAGAAAGAATATCTTTAGCCGATTTGGAGTTCCTAGAGCCCTCATTAGTGATGGAGGAACACACTTCTGCAACAAGCAACTTGAAGCACTCCTCTCTAAATATGGAGTGAAGCACAAAGTGGCAACTCCATACCGTCCACAGACCAACGGGCAAGCTGAGATTTCAAACAGGGAGCTCAAAAGAATTCTTGAAAAAATTGTTGAAAGTTCAAGAAAGGATTGGTCTAAAAAGCTGGATGATGCCTTATGGGCCTATAGGATAGCCTTCAAAACACCCATTGGGATGTCTCCATACC
The DNA here is from genome assembly GCF_003086295.3 of Arachis hypogaea. Classification (NCBI taxonomy): domain Eukaryota; kingdom Viridiplantae; phylum Streptophyta; class Magnoliopsida; order Fabales; family Fabaceae; genus Arachis; species Arachis hypogaea. The sequence goes on from NC_092054.1 coordinate 81,693,394, forward strand.
AATTGGTGTTTGGTAACGCTTGTCACTTACCAGTTGAGCTTGAACATAAAACATTCTGGGCTCTAAAAATGCTGAATTTTGATGATCAAGCTGCTGGAGAAAGGAGGCTAATGCAACTCAATAAGTTGGAAGAGTTTAGGAATCAAGCATATGAGAATGCAAAGATTTACAAGGAAAACACAAAGAGGTGACATGATCAAAGGATAGCAAGAAGAAAGTTCATAGAAGGTCAGAGAGTGCTGCAGTATAATTCAAGACTCAAGTTCTTCCTAGGGAAGCTTAAGTCTCGATGGTCTGGACCCTTCACCATCCTCAAGGTATCACCTTATGGTCATGTAGAGCTCATGGAGGACAAAACACAAAGAACTTTCACTGTGAATGGCCATAGACTCAAGCATTACTTGGGAGACTCACTGGATGAGAAGAGAGTGAGCTACAACCTCAGCTAAGGAAGGAAGAACGTCAAGCTAGTGACGATAAAGAAGCGCTAGTTGAGAGGCACCCCAACACTTTATATCCTTTTGATTTACTGCTTTCTTAGAAATAGCTTAAAATTGTCAACTTAGGTTGTTTAAGTTTCAGTTTAATATTATTGTTTCATTGCTTCCTAAAGGTAGATTGAAGGTAGTAGATTATGAAGTTTAAATATCAGTTTTGGTAGTTAGGAAATCTTCAATTTATTTTCTTTTTCTCTGAAAGTGCAATTTGATGAATAGATTCACTGATGATGAGTAATTGGGCTAAGAACTAGCTAAAAAGCTAAGTTTGGTGTGGCCACCAATCCACTTAATCTAGGCTTACAACCATTTGAACAAATTAAAGTTGAAAGTAAGCCCAGAGTTTAAGTTTGATGTGGCCACCACCATATGAAGATCACCTAGCAAGCCCAATACCATTCAAGTTGAAAGCATTTAATAAATTGGTAAATGCATGAAATTTGGTTCTAAATGAGTTCAGAAGGGGTTAGAAGCAAAAGAATGTGAAAGGATTAAAGTTAATTCATCCTTATGAACACATTAAAAACCCAATGATGAACACAATTTATTAGATGCAATGGAATTAAAGTTTGGTGTCTCAAGGGACACTCATCAGTTGCAATTTTATTAACACTACAAGGAATGTGAAGGATTCTTTTGTCATTACTGATGGGGTTTCGGTTTTATTTTCAAGAGAGAGAATCGGGCCCACATGATTGATAGCTCATAAAGCAAGAAGTCAAAGTGTACTTGCACTTTAGAACTCAACACATGCAGGAAGCAAAGAAGGATAAGGATTGGCGCCTCTTCCCACGCTAGGCGCCACTCCCTAAGTGGGAAAACATTGAATTGCTTTCACTTCCCACCATTCAGACCACACTCTCCACCCTTATAAAAACCCCCTACTTTCCCACCTCTCCTCACACTTCAAACCCCAACTTCACACACGAAAAGAACCCACACAATTCCTTCTTTCTTCTTATCTCCTTCCTCTTTTCCTTACCTTTCCTCTTCTACTTGATTAGGGAAAATCATGTCCTAAGTTTGGTGATGGACCAAAACTGTATTTTGCTTGTTCTCTTGCAACTTTCTTCAACTCTCTTTAGCCTTTCAAACACCCATTCTTCATCCCAATGGCACCATCAAGAGCCTCATCATCAAAGAAAAGAAAGACCAAGGAACCAACCTCAGGATCCTCAAGCTACGATGAACATAAGTTCCTCTCTTCATTCAACCAAAACTAATTTTATGGTTGGGTGAGTGAGAGAAAAATTATTCCAGAGGTTGGCTTCCAATTGGGAAGGAATGAACACCCTGAGATCAATAGAAAAATCAACAACAGAGGGTGGGCACTCTTGTGTAACCCACCTAGGACAGTGGTGGAAAGCTTGGTTAGAGAATTCTACGCCAATGTTGTGCCTCAGCTAGGGCAATATCTTTGCTATGTTAAGGGGAAAACCATTGACTACAGCCCCTCTAACATAGACAAGATGCTCATGGTGAAGAAAACAAGCTCCACTCGGAGCTCTGAAGAAAGAATGAAGTAAGAAGACCCAGGATTTGATGAAATCCTCAATGAGATTTGTGTGTTGAATGTGCAATGGATAAATGACAAAGATGGGAGACCCAACCAGCTGAGAAGAAGGGATTTGAGCCCCAAGCTAGGGGGTGGCTGGATTTGTGAGAAGATCTCTCAATCCTACTTCCAACACTTCTGAGGTGACAGTGGAAAGGACTGTGCTCATATACCGCATCATGAAAGGGGAAAATATGAATGTTGGGGAGATGATTGCCAACAACATCAACATGGTGCTGAAAAGCACTAAGGATAGCACAAGGTTGGCCTTCCCCAGCATTATCCAAAGGCTATGTGATGAACCAGGGGTTGAGAAGATTATTGATGAGGTGCTGGTAGAACAAGACAAGCTCATAACTGCCAAGAAGATGGCCAAAGTGGTGGCTGTCAACCCACTTGAGAGAAGAAGGGAGTATAGAGCTCATGCTCATGTGCCACAAGGGCAACCACAACAAGAAGAGCAACCACACTACCTAGAACTTCAACCACCACTATACCAACAATACCAACAATTTCTTGAAGGTCTCAACTGGGAGCAATTGAAGCGAGATATACACCAAATGAAGGGAGATATACACCATTTGAGAGAGGATGTCAACCAACTTAAGGATCAACAAAAGAAATGGGACCAAGTGAATGAGAACATACAACAACTCCAAGGGAGTTTGGGGCACATGAGGAAGGTGCAGCAAGAACAGTTCGACTGGGGAGAGATGCAAAGCGTACTCAACAAGATAGTGGAGCAAAATAAATGGCAGCAGAGGAACCTTGCTGAGTTCAGGAATCTTTATGATGCCAGAACTATTTCAAGGAGGCAATATGATATCTACACAAAAGCGAAGCTGAATCACTTGTGTAATGCTGTGGCTGCCTTAAACCTTGGATACCCAACATTCATGCAAGGAATGGAGGAGTTGAGTGCAAGACAAAAGGAAATTCTGGCCAAGCACAAGGAAGATGAAAGAAATTACATGAGGAGGCTAGGATTTTGGAAGCCCAAGAATAAAAAGGCACAAGAAGAATTCTCCAAGAAGGATGGTGATGACTCCTCCCCTTCCAAAAAGAAAGACAAAGGAAAAGGGCCAATGAACTAAAGCTGCTCAAGGTTGTTGAGTTCCATGGTTGACACTCTCAAATTACTGAATTTCTGTTTAGTTTCTTTATGTTTTAATTTCTGCTTAATAATAAGTTACAGTGTTAGGATAGTTTATGTTTTAATGCTTAGTCTTATGTCCTGAAGTCTTTTATGAGTCCTTTGAATTACAAGAAAGAAACTGCAATGTTAGTTCAAGTTTCATCAACATCAATAAAAGCATAGTTTGTTTCTATAAGAGTTGTTGTGAGTTGTTACAAAAACGAGAGCAAAAGAGACTAAGACCAAGTGAGACTGTTCAAAAACTAAGAGATAAGAAACTAAGTGTAGAACATTGAATGAACTGAATCAACTAGGCTTGAAAGGTATGACAAGTAGAGGCAAAAGGGTGCTTCTTGACTATCCATAGAACCAAGAAGTAGTAAGCAATAAAGACCCAAGGCTCTGAGCATCAACTACTAGGATGGAAAGAAACACGAAATAGCTCAAAAGAGTTAGAAAACCTAGTATATGCTTGTGGTGAAGATGTGTCAAGAAGAGACCTAGGTAAGTAAATTCTTAGGGGTGTTTCAACACCTAGTACCCTAAAGCCAACTGGTTTGGGAGTGCTAATTGAAAGCCTACCGAAAGGGTTGTCTTGAGACAAAACATTTAAAGTCGTGGTCAATGAAAAAGAAAAAGTGAAAAGGAAAGAACAACCAAAAGAGAATGAAATAACTCTTGCTACTTCAAGGTGACAATCAATAAAAAGGGCCCCTGAAGCTTATACATGGAAGAACCTTCAAGGATCTAGAAGTTCCTTGTGACATTGAAACAAAATATTCATGTGTTAAACACTTAACCTCATCCATAGTAATGTTTTGCATCCATTCAAGGTCAAGTCTTAATTTATTTAAGAACTACTCACATTGATTTGCTTGGGTCAAGCAACGCTTAAGTTTGGTGTTGTGATGACTTGCATCATTTATCCTTTTTTCTTGCATAAAAAGGACCATAAAAGAGCATAATCTCATTTAATCATTGCAATTCATGAGTTAAATGATGAATATTATGGTACATTGCTTTGAAATGGGGTTATGCTGAATTTCAAGTGGAAAAGAGAAACAAAATGGGAAGAAAACAATAAAACAAGCTGGGCGTGTGAAACTGGCGTGCCACGTGGAACAAATGCCACAAAAATGAATGGGTGTGGCACACCAGGAGCTGGGCGTGGCATGCCAGTATTGAATTCCAGAAAGGATCCTCAAGTCCTCTATATGGGCATGGCACGCCAGAAACTGGGCGTGGCACGCCAGTTATGATTTCCAGAGAAGCATGTTTGAAAATTTTTCATGGGCGTGGCACACCAGCATAGTTTTTCAAAAGAGGACACCCAAAGCCTTTACATGGGCGTGGCACGCCAAGAGCTGGGCATGGCACGCCAGTGTAAGTTTCCAGAGAGCAAGGTTGAAGGCCACAAAAGGGGCGTGGCACGCCAAGCTGGGCATGGCACGCCAAAGTGATAAACCCCTATTTTATGATTCATCTTGTGCTCAATTGAGTGTTTTTATCAATTCTTCAACCACTTATTCATATGAATTGCATGGTTTTACTATTTCTTCCTTATTTTATGATATATGTCGAAACATGTTTCCTATGCTTTAAAAATATTAATTTTAATTATCCTTTATTACCATTTGATGCCGTGATTTGTGAGTTAAGTATTTTCAGGCTTCATAGGGCAGGAATAGCTTAGAGGACAGAAAGAAAACATACAAAAATGGAAGGAAAGCACAAAAATGGAGTTTTGAAGAAAAAGGCAGCGACGCGTACATGTGGAAGACGCGGATACGTGCGTAGCGCGAAATGGCAGTGACGCGTACGCGTGGACGACGCGGACACGTGCCTAGCGCGAAATGGCAGTGACGCGTACGTGATAACAAGTCATCTTAGCCTAGTTTCACTAGCCTTTTTCTTTTGTTTTCAATTGAATTATGCACTTTCTTGAGCCATAAGCAAGCCAATTGGGTAGATTTTCATGTTTCCTTTGATTTAATCAACCATGTGTGAATTAATGCAATTTCATGAGGTTTTATGCTATAATTGTCACGTATTATGAAAGAATGAATATCTCAAGATTTTGAGCATAGCTTTGATGTGTTTGGTTGATTAATGATAGGTGAAGAAAGCTTGGAGAAAGGTTGAAGCAAGAAGGAATGGTTAGGAGGAAGAGAGGACAAAAAGTTTGAGCAAAAGTTTGCCTCAAACTTTAGCTCAAACTTTTGGATTAATTGAAAATGAACCAGGAAGCAAAAAGCTGGACCAAAAGTTAGACTCAAACTTTTTGGCTAAATTTTGGGCAAAAGTTGGAGCAAAAGTTAGCCTCAAACTTTTTGGCTAACTTTTGGCATCACAAAACACACCCTGGAGAGCAAAAGTTTGCGCCAACGTTAGCCCCTAACTTTTTGGCTAACGTTGGCGCCATGAGTATGCAAGGGGGGGCCAACGTTGGAGCAAAAGTTAGACCCCTAACTTTTGCCCCAACGTTGGTATCAGCAAAGAAGGGTGCTGATGTGAAAAGTTGGAGTAAAAGTTAGCCTCCAACTTTTACTCCAACTTTTACTCAAGCTTTCATGATTTCAAACCCGGTTCAATTCGGTTCTTCTCCAAACTCCAAGAGTAATCAACCAAGGCCTCCATCAACCCAATTCCATCAAGAGCAAGGGCCCAATTGAAGGCTTGAAGACCATTTGAAGAAAGTGTATAAATAGATTAGAATTTAAGTTTTCAGAGAGCTTTTCCTTTTAGTTTTCATAGAGAGTTTTCGGAGAGCTTTTGGTGTGGAGTAAATTTTAATTTCTAAGTCTCGGGGAAGGAGAATTGAATTCCATTCCTCTTAGTTTTCTTGCTTTCAATTTCAGTTACAATCGTCTTGGATCTTGGGTTGGAGAATTGAAGGAATTCTGTTTCATTCTCATCCTAAGATCTCTCTATTTCATTTTACTACACAATTGAATTTCCATTTCTATTAATTGCTTCTGTTTCTACTCTTTCTGCACTTTACACTTCTTTAATTTCTTTGCAATTGTTCTTGTTGGATCTAGGAAGGCATTGAGATCTAGACTTGGTTTTCTAGTCTCTTGGGTCCTGAGATCTAAATTCCAATTTTACATCCTCTGTTTACTGCTTTTCATGCTCATTTACTTTTCTGTTTAAGATCCGGTTCGATTCAAGACATCCTTTGCTTCTCTGTTTGTTGCAATTTAATTTTCCTTGTTTAATTTCTGCAAATCCAACTCCCAATTCCCTTTACAATTCAAGCCATTTACATTTCTTGCACTTTAAGATTCTGCAATTTACATTTCTTGCGTTCTAAGTTTCTGCCATTTAATTTCTTGCTCTTTAAGATTCAGCATTTTAAATTCCAGTTCTCTTTAATTTCATGCAATTCACCCATTTCCTTTACTTTCTATGCAATTTAAATTCTGCAAATCACAAATCTCTCAACCAAATCTTGATTCGCTTGACTAAATCAACCACTAAACTAAAATTGCTCAATCCTTCAATCCCTGTGGGATCGACCTCACTCCCGTGAGTTATTATTACTTGATGCGACCCGGTGCACTTGCCGGTTAGTTTTGTGTTGGATCGTTTTCCACACATCAAGTTTTTGGCGCCGTTGCCGGAGATTGAATAGATTGACAATGATTAAGTGAGGTGGTGATCTAGATCTAGCATTTTTATTTTCTGTTCCTTTAATTTTCAATTAACCCACTAACTGTTTGAATTTTTGCTTAAGCTAACTAAAACTTCATTCTAGCAGTAGATTGAAGAGTCACTGGTTTGTGTGTTTCTTATGTTCTGCTTGTATGTCAGGTACAAGAAGAAATACACCCATCTTTCATGAACAAGACGAAAGAACTCTTAGAAGGTTAAGAAGAGCTGAAAGAGGGAAAAATATTGTTGGAGAAGAGGAATCGGAAGAAGAATTCTAAGATATGGAGGAACATTCAACCTATCCACCAGGTGGAGCAGACAACAACAATAACAATCCACCCCAGAGGAGAGTTTTAGCTTCCTATACTTTTGCAAATCCTAGACATTGTGGAAGTAGCATCTTAACTCCAAATGTCAATGCAAACAATTTTGAACTAAAGCCACAACTCATCACTTTGGTTCAAAACAATTGCTCTTTTGGTGGAGGACCACTTGAAGATCCGAACCAACACTTATCCACCTTCTTGAGGATTTGTAACACTGTTAAAACTAATGGTGTGCCTCCTGACAGCTACAAGCTATTGCTATTCCCATTTTCTCTCAGAGACAAGGCCACTCAATGGTTGGAATCCTTTCCAAGAGACAGCATCAACAATTGGGATGATTTGGTAACCAAGTTCCTTGCCAAATTTTACCCACCTCAAAGGATCATAAGGTTGAAGACTGAGGTACAAACATTTACACAAATGGAGGCTGAACCCATCCATGAGGCATGGGAGAGATACAAGGCTCTAATCAGGAAATGTCCTCCTGAAATGTTCACTGAGTGGGATAAGCTGCAGAATTTCTATGAGGGCTTAACATTGAAATCTCAAGAAGCTTTGGATCATTCAGCTAGAGGTTCCTTGCAACTCATGAAAACTGTAGAGGAAGCTCAAAATCTCATTGATATGGTGGCTAACAACTAATATTTCTTTGCTCATCAAAGAAACCGCCAACCATCACAAAGAAGAGGAGTAATGGAGCTAGAAGGAGTGGACTCAATCTTGGCTCAAAACAAGATGATGCAGCAGCAAATTCAATAACAATTTGAACAAATGGCCAAGAGGATTGATAGTCTCCAAGTTGCAGCAGTTAACACTAGCCAACCATCAACCACATGAGGACAGAATGAGGAAACTCAAGAAGAACAACAACAAGAGCAAGTACAGTATATGCACAACCAAGGACCAAATGAAGTGTATGGTGATACATACAATCCATCCTGGAAGAACCACCCAAACCTCAAATGGGGAGATAATCATACTCAAAACCAACAACCATGGCAGAGGAACTCAAACCAAAACAACCCAAGAAGCAACCAAAACCACAACCAGCAGCAAACTAACCAAAACCCCTACAGAAAACCTCAAAACAACTACCCCAACCCCAACCAGTACCAAAATAATAACCAACCCACCAACCAAAATGCCTACCATCCACCACCCACATCTCATAACCCACCTCAAGTATCACCTGAAGCCCAAAGAATCACTAACTTGGAGGCCGTGATAGACAAAATGTTGAAACACCAGGAAATAACAACCAAGAATCATGAAGCATCCCTGAAGAGCCTAGAGAGACAGATGGGGCAAATCTCCAAGCAGATTTCTCTTGAGAGACCCTCAAGCTCTCTGCCGAGTGACACAATTCCAAATCCTAAGGAAGAATGCAAGGCGATACAATTAAGGAGTGGGAGAACATTGATGAGCAATAATGACACTACAAAGAAGCAAGCAGAGAGCAGCAAAAGTGCAATAGAAGATGAGGAGCAAACAAAGGCAGATAAAGCCAAGGATCCAGTTGTGATGCCAAACAAGAGAATTGAGAAACTCAAAGAAAAAGACAACCAGACACACGGTTCAACAGAAGTGACTCAGGGACAGTAGCAAATAGGAAAAAGCATCACACCTCCACTGCCATATCCCCAGAGGTTCAACAAAGAAACCAAGGACCAGCATTTTCACAAGTTCCTTGAGACTTTCAAAAAGCTGGAAATCAATATTCCTTTTGCTGAAGCACTTGAGCAAATGCCTCTGTATGCCAAGTTTTTGAAGGAGCTTATCAACAAGAAAAGAAGTTGGGATGAGAAAGGAACTATACTGCTTACTGAGGAATGCAGAGCCTTGATTCAAAAAGGACTTCCTCCTAAGCTTGAGGACCCAGGGAGCTTTTTGCTACCTTGCACCATTGGGGAATTAACCATCACTAAAGCAATGTGCGATCTAGGAGCAAGTATCAAGTTAATACCATCATCCTTGGTAAAAAAGTTGCATATAGAAGAAGTTAAACCAGTACAGATATCTCTAGAGCTAGTAGATAAGTCAACAGTATACCCCAGGGGTATGATTGAAAACCTTCTGGTCAAGGTGGACAATTTCATATACCCTGCAGATTTTGTGGTTCTGGATTTAGATGGGGATGATGGTGACTCTATTATTCTGGGAAGGCCATTCTTGGCCATTGCTAGAGCTATCATAGACATAGAGGAAGGAGAATTAACTCTCAGAATGCATGATAAGAGTGTCACTCTGAAGGTGTTACCAGAAGCACATTTTGGTAATGAGAAGAAAAACTATATGGAACTTGACAAGGAAGAATCACAGTTAAAGGAAGAAAGCAACAAGGCGATTCACAACAACATCCCAAGACAAAAGATTGTGCAAACTGATGAAGAAGTCCAAGAGAATATTGGAGTATTAGCCACTGAAAGAATGAAAGATCCCCAAGGTAAGCCTACGGCCAGAAAAGAAAGGTCAACAAAAGAAAGGATGAAACGCAGAAACAAAACAAAAAGGGGTTGGAAGAACAGGAAGATTCCAACAGAGGGGCTTTCCAAAGGTGACAAAGTGCAATTGATATACCAACAACTGGGAGCAAGCCGACAGACTGATGACTATTACAATGTTAGCAACATACTCTCGTTGGAACATGATGAAATTGAACACCAGAGAACAAAGAGGAGGATCACAGTCAGGGGAGACAAGTTGAGGCACTACAATCCTCAACCACCATAAAGAAAGCCCCAATGTCAAGCTAGTGACAATAAAAGAGCGCTCCATGGGAGGCAACCCATGATTTAAGATTTATGTCATTCTAAATTCAATAAGCTATGATCATCTGAGCATGAAGTTTGTTTTCATGGACGAACTCAATGAATGCATGCAAATTTTTTTTTTCATATGCTAAGACTTCTAAAGTTTGGTGTGCCTTCAAGCACACCAAACCAGTGTTACAAACATTTTCACATATTATGCCTAGCATATGACCAAACACTAAGTTTGGTGTTTCTCTTCTCATGAAGATAAAAAAATCATGCATCAATGATCATACATTATCTCTTACTGAGACTTTTCAATTAAAAAGAAATCATATTCTGTGATGAAGGTATCAATTGTGATTTACTACTAGCATCTCACATTTACCCCTTAAGCAAGATACAAGTTTGATGTTCACCAAACTTTGATGCACGGATTTAAGGACACAATTGATCCTTCACAAAAAAAAAAAAAAGAGAGAGAAAAAGAAAAATTATGATGAAAACATTTCTTATAAACATTTGACCAAGAATGACATTGGGATTTCAATTTCACTAGTTGGAGGAAGAAACACATATTTTCAACTATATGACCAAACATTAAGTTTGGTGTCCTCCAAGAAAAGTCACGGTTCAAATGGATATAAGGAATGGTGATTCATACAGTGTTAATGAAAAAAAAAAAGAGAAAAGCACCATTGCCACGGTTTGATATAGCTAATGTGTGTTGTCTTGTTGTGATGACTAGGTGGTCAAAGAACACTTTATGAAAGAGACAAGACAGAGGAAAGCATAGCATGAGGACAAAATCTCATCACATGCCTCAAAAAGAGAATCTGTCACTCCTTGAAATGATCACGGCAGAGACAATTGAAGAAGGAAGCTTTGTCTTCATTCATCCTTACATGCACACCTTTGATTCACATAGTATCTAATTGCATCCTAGCCCTTCATTGTTCATTTAAATAACATACCACCTCCAAGCCATGCATGTGACCGAACCCTTGCACTCCAACCATTTAAACTTCTCTTCATTATTTCTCATCATAACAAGCTCGGCCTCAAATTTCATCTTTCTCCAAACATACATCAAAATCTCTAACATTCTTCACAATCCCTTTAACCTCAAGAGTCTCAAACAACCAAGTGATCATGGCCTCTTCCTCAAGAACCAAACGAAGAAGAGGGAAAGATTCCATGGTGGAGGAGAGCACCCCTGAATATGACCAATGGATATTCAAATCTCAGTACCATCAGATGCAAATCGAATGGATGAATCAGAAGAAGATATATCCAGAAATTCCACTCTTGCTGCCGGATGATGGATGCCAAGAAATAAAGGACAAAATTCGAAAGAGGAGGTGGGAGGAACTCATATCACCAATCACCCGAATCAATGCTAATATCATAAGAGAGTTCTATGCCAATGTCTCAAGGCTTTACATTAGTGAGGCCCCAACATACAAGAGCTATGTGCGGGGAGTGGAAGTATATTTTAGCTCGGATGCAATCAAGAAAGTCTTGGGACTAAAATCAATTTGCTTTAGTGAACCGGGATACCACCAAAGGGTAAATGGTGATCCGGATTATGATGGGATTGCTAGAGATATTTGTATGGAGAACTCAGAGTGGGAAGGAGATGACAAGAATAAATACAAGTATTTGAAGAGAGTTAACCTTACCCCGGAAGCAAAGGGATGGTATGAGTTGTTGAAAAGATCAATTCTGGGCACAGTAAACACCTCAGAAGTTAACAAGAATAGAGCTATTATGTTGCATTGCATAATTGTGGGAGGAGAGGTAAAAGTTCATGAAATTCTGGCAAAGGACATTCAAAAGCTTGCTGAGAAGAATTTGGCCGGGTCTTGGTTGTACTATCCAAGTACCATTTGGAGGTTGTGTGCAAAGGCTAAAGTGCCAATGGAAGAGGAGAATCCAATGTGGTTAAGCCAAGGCATGCCTATAACCATTGAAAGAATGATGATGGCTCCTGAAGCACATCAAGGCCGAAGACCACATGGAAGAAGGGAAAGAGAGGAACCAATGGAGGGAGAAGAATTACAAGAGAAAGAAGAGCCACAAGAGGAGGATGAACAACAGCACATTCCTCTACATAACAATCTGGACATGACTCAAATGCAGGAAGCAATTGGAAGATTATCACAACAGTACATGAGAATTCAAGAAAGGCAAGAGGAATACCATTCACTATACATGAAAAACCAACAAGCACAAGAAGAACGGGAGCTAAGAATGATGAACAAACAAAGTGAATTCGAGTCAAGATTCCTTGTGATGCAAGAAGAACATGCTTTTCAATCTCATGAATCATTTGGAAAGTTGGAACAAATGCAAGCTGAAAATTTGAGGGCTCTCAAAGAGTTCACAACACTCCAAGATGCAAGATATGAAGTCCAAGCCGACTACAACATAAATAGTCAAATCAAGCTGAACTATATTGGAGAGCATCTGCACAACATGGATCCAGCTTTTCCAACTTTTGATGAATTCTTCAAAAGGAGAAGTGAGATAGAAGTAAGCAATGCAATGAAGCTTGAAGATAGAGTAGAGGAAGCAATGAATAGAGCTGGTTTCTGGCGGGATCAACAGACAACAGACATGGACACAGGGAACACCAGCAACCAGGTGTATGAAAGAAGAAAGAAAAAGCATGACAAATAAAAGGTGGACTTGCTCCTTGTTCATCACTAAGAAAGCATGCATTGTGTCTGTTTTAAGTGGTCCTTGCATCTTTAAGTAGTTATCATAATTAATAGTCTTTGCATCATGTTTGTTTCTCTTAGAATAAGTAAGCTAGTCTATGTGTATGCTTGTGTGTTTACTTTCACTGAACAAAACGCATGCTTTGTCCCCTGCATTTTCAATTCAATAAAAGAAATGTTTAAATGTGAAGTGAGATAATTCTCTGTTAGATAGAAGCACAATAAAAGTAAGTGGTGGTGTGTGTGTGATTGTATAATAGCTCACTTTAGTGAATAAAAGAACTAGGATGTCTCCTTCTAAGTATAAAGTGGCCTACTATCTATGAATCTCAATCAAATAAAAATCCTTGGTTAGAAAGAAAACACAAAAAGAAAGAAAAAAAAGGGGAGAAAAAGAAATAGCCAAAAAGTGGCAGAACAAAAGAAAAACAAAAAGAAACAAAGCTGTACACCAATAGCTTGAACCTTAGAATATATGCATGTGGTGTCTTTGTATTAGGATCTGCTTGGATTATTAAGCTCTTTGGAGTGCATCAACACTTGATGACTTGGGTTAACTAACCCGGGATCATCAGCTGAAAGTCCACTATCAAGAGCAACCTAACTACAAGGCATTTAGTAGCCCAAAGAGGTGTTGGGCATCAATGTTCTAAGAAGGAATGTAAGCCAAGTGTCTATAGTGAATAATGTGTCAAGTATAAAGAAAAGGAAATAAACTTGCTACACATGACACTCAAATAAAGCTTATGAACAAAACAATAGCCAAGGATAGAGAAATAATGAGAGGTCATAGCAGTATGTCACTTGAAGCTTGAAGGAGGCTTTCTAGGCTTAAGAATCAATAAGAGGTGAGTGTTTACATATCCACATAAAACCCCATGAACTACCAATAACACTCTACTAGCATGAACATCCTCCTCCATTTCATTCTTTCTTCTTAATAAATCATTTCTTGCTTGGGGACAAGCAAGCTTTAAGTTTGGTGTTGTGATGACAAGTCATCTTAGCCTAGTTTCACTAGCCTTTTTCTTTTGTTTCCAATTGAATTATGCACTTTCTTGAGCCATAAGCAAGCCAATTGGGTAGATTTTCATGTTTCCTTTGATTTAATCAACCATGTGTGAATTAATGCAATTTCATGAGGTTTTATGCTATAATTGTCACATATTATGAAAGAATGAATATCTCATGATTTTGAGCATAGCTTTGATGTGTTTGGTTGATTAATGATAGGTGAAGAAAGCTTAGAGAAAGGTTGAAGCAAGAAGGAATGGTTAGGAGGAAGAGAGGACAAAAAGATTGAGCAAAAGTTTGCCTCAAACTTTAGCTCAAACTTTTGGATTAATTGAAAATGAACGAGGAAGCAAAAAGCTGGACCAAAAGTTAGCCTCAAACTTTTTGGCTAACTTTTAGGCAAAAGCTGGAGCAAAAGTTAGCCTCAAACTTTTTGGCTAACTTTTGGCATCACAAAACACACCCTGGAGAGCAAAAGTTTGCGCCAACGTTAGCCCCTAACTTTTTGGCTAACGTTGGCGCATGAAAAACACACCCTGGAGAGCAAAAGTTTGCGCCAACGTTAGCCCCTAACTTTTTGGCTAACGTTGGCGCCATGAGTATGCAAGGGGAGGCCAACGTTGGAGCAAAAGTTAGACCCCTAACTTTTGCCCCAACGTTGGTATCAGCAAAGAAGGGTGCTGATGTGAAAAGTTGGAGTAAAAGTTAGCCTCCAACTTTTACTCCAACTTTTACTCAAGCTTTCATGATTTCAAACCCAGTTCAATTCGGTTCTTCTCCAAACTCCAAGAGTAATCAATCAAGGCCTCCATCAACCCAATTCCATCAAGAGCAACGGCCCAATTGAAGGCTTGAAGACCGTTTGAAGAAAGTGTATAAATAGATTAGAATTTAAGTTTTCAGAGAGCTTTTCCTTTTAGTTTTCATAGAGAGTTTTCGAAGAGCTTTTGGTGTGGAGTAAATTTTAATTTCTAAGTCTCGGGGAAGGAGAATTGAATTCCCTTCCTCTTAGTTTTCTTGCTTTCAATTTCAGTTACAATCGTCTTGGATCTTGGGTTGGAGAATTGAAGGAATTCTGTTTAATTCTCATCCTAAGATCTCTCTATTTCATTTTACTGCACAATTGAATTTCCATTTCTATTAATTGCTTCTGTTTCTACTCTTTCTGCACTTTACACTTCTTTAATTTCTTTGCAATTGTTCTTGTTGGATCTAGGAAGGCATTGAGATCTAGACATGGTTTTCTAGTCTCTTGGGTCCTGAGATCTAAATTCCAATTTTACATCCTCTGTTTACTGCTTTTCATGCTCATTTACTTTTCTGTTTAAGATCCGGTTCAATTCAAGACATCCTTTGCTTCTCTGTTTGTTGCAATTTAATTTTCCTTGTTTAATTTCTGCAAATCCAACTCCCAATTCCCTTTACAATTCAAGCCATTTACATTTCTTGCACTTTAAGAATCTGCAATTTACATTTCTTGCGTTCTAAGTTTCTGCCATTTAATTTCTTGCTCTTTAAGATTCAGCATTTTAAATTCCAGTTCTCTTTAATTTCATGCAATTCACCCATTTCCTTTACTTTCTATGCAATTTAAATTCTGCAAATCACAAATCTCTCAACCAAATCTTGATTCGCTTGACTAAATCAACCACTAAACTAAAATTGCTCAATCCTTCAATCCCTGTGGGATCGACCTCACTCCCGTGAGTTATTATTACTTGATGCGACCCGGTGCACTTGCCGGTTAGTTTTGTGTTGGATCGTTTTCCACACATCAGTACGCGTGGACGACGCGGACACGTGCCTAGCGCGAAATCGCAGTGACGCGTACGCGCGGACGACGCGGACGCGTGCCTAGAGAAAAACGCAAGCGATGCGTACGTGTGACTGACGCGTACGCGTGACAAGGAAAAACTCCAAATGACGCGAACGTATGACCCTCGTGCACGCGTGACGGACGCCACGTGCAGAAAATTGCAGAAGTTGCCCCCAGCGATTTCTGGACCCTTTTTTGGCCCAAATCCAAGTCCAGAAACACAGAATAGAAGCCAGAGAATGGAGGAATCAATAACAACAATTCATACAACATTCAGAATAGACAGTTATTAGGTTTTAGATGTAGTTTTAGAGAGAGAGAGAGCCTCTCTCCTCTCTCATAGGTTTTATGATTAGGATTTCTTTTACTTTAAGGTTATTACTCCATTCCAGGTTCAATGTTTCCAACTTTAATTTTATGTTTCTTTTCTACTTTTAGTTACTCTAATGCTTTTACTTGTTAATTACTTATGTTGCCAAATTGGCTTATGATTCTTTTCATGTTAGATTTGAATATTCTATTTAATATAATTTGCGATATTTCAGATTTATGATTGTTTTATTCTATTTATGATGCTTTCAATATAATTTATATTTTTCTCCTTTTGGCTCTGGTTAAGTAATTGGTGACATTTGAGTTATCAAAATTAGCAGTTGATTGAAAATTGGAATTTTCGCTGATTGATTTGGATCGCTCTAAAGCTAGTCTTTCCACAGGAATTGACTAGGACTTAAGGATCAAATTGATTGGTCCACTTGACTTTCCTTTATTTAGTAAGGGTTAACTAAGTGGGAGTGATAAGCAATTCTCATCACACCTGATAAGGATAACTAGGATGGAATTTCCAGTTCTTATACCTTGCCAAGAGTTTTTATAATTATTAATTTATTTTTCTTGCCATTTAAATTATTTGTTCTTTATTTCAAAAACCAAAAAATACACCTTTTTCCATCACCAATAATAAATCATACTTCCCTGCAATTCCTTGAGAGACGACCCGAGGTTTAAATACTTCGGTTATAAATATGATTGTGTTTGCTTAAGTGACAACCAAACTTTTGTACAAAAGGATTCTCTGTTGGTTTAGAAACTATACTTGCAACGTTATTATATTTTTATGAATTTCTTTACTAGCAAGAATTTAATCGTCAAAAAATGGCGCCGTTGCCGGGGAATTGCAAACGTGTGCCTTAATATTGGTTATTGTAAATATTTTATTTTGCTTGTTTATTTATTTTTATTTTTGTTTTTAATTTTTATTAGTTACTATGAGTTCTCACCCCCATCGCTTTGAGTTTGGTTCTAATATTGTTGTAAGGAATGGGAGCTATAACAGGAACATGCATCAAGGTCGAAACAATCAAAGATGGAAGGAGCCACGAGGATCTGGTCAACCCTTTCGGGAACAACACCTTCCAAGATACTATGGACAACGACCATTCTACAATGCATGCCAAGACAATAGTTACGGTGGACCTTCTCGTGACAACCGACCTCCTCCAGTTTACTATGGTCAAGAGCCATTCCAAGGTGCGTACCAATATGATAGATATGGTGGACCCCCTTGTGGTTACCAACAAGCCCCATCATATGCCTATAACCCACCTCCTCAATATAGCTATGAACCACCACACTCACAAGCCAACCACCACCATTCACATCCATATGACCCTAACCCTTACCCACCCCAATTATAATCCAATTACCCCCAAGAACTACCACTTCCATATGCACCATGTCCATATCCATCAACCTGAGAATCACAGGAACGTCTCAAGGAAACAGTGAATAAATTTCATGCAGTCCTTCACAGTGTCGCAAATTCTCAGGAATTTTGTGAGATGTTGGTTTGGGTCTTCATTAGCACTCCCACCAAATGAACAATGATTCTCCACAAGTGATATTAGCTGTGGTTTGAGCTCAAAATTGTTGGCCTGAATGGGTGGTTTCTGGATGCTGCTACCACAATTCCCAGAGGTTGGGTTTATGTATGAACTAAGAACCCTCCTCTCAGGAATGGCATTGTTTCCATCAGCTCTCTCATGGTGGTGAACTTCTCTATCCATGTTGAGATCTAAAGCTTCCTCAAAATTGTCCTCAGATTCTCCTTCAGATTCCTCTTCTCCCAGTACTCTCTTTCCTCTTGCTTCCCTTCTAAGTCTATGAAGGGTCCTCTCTGGTTCGGTATATGGAGGAGTTGATGTCTCTCCTCTCCTACCTGTCATACAAGAACACAGCACAGGCAACAAACAAGTGAAATACTCTTGGTTAATGGAAGAGTATGGTTAGAGCAGTTGAGGAATTAATTCAAACAGTTAGTGAGTCAGTGAGTTAGTTGCTTGAATTTAAAGGCATAAAGAAAGAAAGCATGTAACAGAGTGCAGAAATTAAAATTCAACAAGTAACTTGTACTGAATTAATCAAAACAAAAAAATGCTCAATCTAGTTAACTTCCAATTTGAGAATTGTCAATCGAAAACCAATCCCCGGCAACGGCGCCATAAACTTGATGCGCATAAACTTGTTATGCTACGATTTAGGAAATTGCACGATCGGCAAAATTCCTTCCGGCAAGTGCACCGGTTATCGTCAAGTAAAAACTCACAATAGAGTGAGGTCGAATCCCACAAGGATTGGTTGAGTGAGCAATTCGGATTAGAAGTGTGTTCTAGTTGAGCGGAATCAAGATTTAGATGAGAATTGCGGAATGTAAAATTGGCGGGAAACGTAAATGACAAGAAATTTAAATGGCGGAATCTTAAATTGCATGAATTAAAGAGCAGAAGCTAAATTGCTGAAATTAAGCATGAATTGAGTTGCAGAATGTAAAGAGAAAGTGGAAATCAGAAATGGGGAATTCATTGGGTTATAGGAGATATTGAGATCTCCGAATCAAAACATGTTTATCTCTTCCTCAACCAATGCGTTCATTGAATTTTGCTTGGCAATCTTATATGATTGGATCCCAATCCCTTGGCTCACCAATTCTCTCTAAAAACAAACAAATTCCCAATCCCTTGGTTTAAATGTTCATAAGAAGAGATGATGCTCGATCACTGATTTTACCACACAGTTTCATGAACCACAATTTGGTAGGATTACATGTCACAATATCCATCCAAACCCCAATCCAATTCATTGTGAGAAAGCTTCTCTAGCATGAATCCTCCATTCCTTTCCCAAGGTTCCGAAGGATTCCAATTATGGGTAGTTTCTCTCCCAAGACAACTACCCAATGGAATTAGATCGAGAAGCTTTCTAACAAAATTCAAGAGAAAAGATTGAAGAAGAAGATAAACTATTATTGATTCATTGAATTACAATAGAGCTCCCTAACCCAATGAAAAGGGGTTTAGTGAGTCATAGCTCTGAATTCAATTACAAAGATATGAAAACTAGCCAAAATGAAAAGGTAAAAAGTCCTTCCTAACTTAAATTCTATCCTATTTATACACTTTCTATATTGAGCTTCTGTTGTGTTTCTTAGGCTTTGAGGCCTCTCCCTGCTTTCCTTTTGCCTTGGGTTTATGATCCATAATCTTGATGAGGCTGTTGATCCAAATTCTGTAACATTCATTGAGCCAACTTAGTGATAATCAAATAATGACACATGACTCAATAAATTGAAATTTCAGACTCATCAATCCTTCAGGCCCAATCCCATAAACCATGATATTCAATTGGGTTTCATACCAAAGTTTAAGTTAATGTTTGTGCTCAAATACTAACTTAAACCGCAATATTTTTGGCCCAGAAACCTTTTCCAAGAGTGGCGTTTAAGTTGCAGTTTAAGCTTAAACTGCAGCTTAAACGCCAGACACTTCCAGTGATGCCTTTTGTGGAAGCACGTTTAAGCTTCAGTTTAAGGTTAAACTGAAGCTTAAACGTGGAAATGGAAGAAGGCAGCCCTGGAGGGTAACTTAGTCGAACACGTTTAAGCTTCAGTTTAAGGTTAAACTGAAGCTTAAACGTGGAGATAGAAAAGGCAGCCCTGGAGGTCGAACACGTTTAAGCTCCAGTTTAAGGTTAAACTGGAGCTTAAACGTGGAAATAGAGAAAGCCATCCTGGAGGTCGAACACGTTTAAGCTCCAGTTTAAGGTTAAACTGGAGCTTAAACGTGGAAGCTGAGAAAGGTAGCCCTGGAGGTGTCGAACACGTTTAAGCTCCAGTTTAAGGTTAAACTGGAGCTTAAACGTGGAAAGGAGAAAGCAACTCTGGAGGGAAAACTTGGTCGAACACGTTTAAGCTCCAGTTTAAGGTTAAACTGGAGCTTAAACGTGGAAATAGCTGTGCATTCATCTGGCGTTAACCTCCAGTTGGAGGGTGGAAATCTTCCTGAGTGCATTCCATGGCGTTTAACCTCCAGTTTAAGGTTAAACTGGAGGTTAAACGTGGAAATGCTTCTTTGGTGAGACTTTCATTCTGGCGTTTAACCTCCAGTTTAAGGTTAAACTGGAGGTTAAACTTCAGTTTCAGCATTTCTTAGCCTTCATGATTCTGGCGTTTAAGCTCCAGTTTAGGCTTAAACTGGAACTTAAACTCCACATGTGATATTCAAGCTTCCTTTATTGATTTTGTTGCTTCCTTGCCTAGCCTCTTCTTCCCTGAAATCATCCAAACAATTGCATCAAAGTCTTCAAAATTTCATGAGAAATCTTCCATTCATAGCATTCAAGTAATATAACTAAAACTCATGGAATTTGCATCAAAATCATACTGTTTGGATGGTTCATTGCTTTGTTATTCTTTTAACCATTCTTGGTTACTTTAAGCTCAAGAAAATGCATAAAACAACTAAAACTAACAAAAAAATGCTAGTGAAACTAGCCTAAGATGCCTTGGCATCACAACACCAAACTTAATACTTGCTTGTCCCTAAGCAAGTCCTGAGTTATTTGAGAAGAAAGTATGAAACAGAAAGCAATTACATTGGCTATATTAGCAAGCATTTGAAGTTCATCAGAAGGGTTTTAAGCAGAAAGTTGCAGCATCACTTTTTCATTCTTATCAGGTAAGATTATCACTTTTTCATTGCATCCATCAAACACTGCTATGGCCTCTTGTTATTCTTATGTCCTTGGCACTTTTCTCTTCTTTGTTTTTCTTTTCTTTTTCTTAGAGCTCATTTGCTCCTTGTTTGCTTGGTGTCATGTGTTGCACAAGCCTTTGGCATTTTCTTTTTCTTATCAGTGCACTACACATATCCACTTCAGGCATTTTAGTTCACATTTCTTCTTGAGACATTGGTGCCCAACACCTCTTTGTGTGACTAAATGTTTTGTATTTAGGTTGCTCTTGATAATGGACTTTTGGTTGATAATCCCGGGTTAGTTAACCCAAGTTACCAAGTGTTGAAACACTCCTCAGAACCTATTCATCCAAGCATATCCTTAATACATAAACACCACAGGCATTTGTCTCAGAAGTTCAAACCATTGGTGCCTAGCTTATTTTCTCAATTTTTTTTTTTTTGCTTTTTGGTTGCCCTTTTTCAGTGGCTTTTTCTTCTTCTTTTTCTTTCTTTTTCATGGCAAAAGACATTTATTCATCAAGATCCATAGACAGTTTTCAATTTCTACACAAAAAATGATAATTCTACACTCTATTTCCAGTGATCTGACTAAACAATCAAGCATGCATACCACCACTTAATTCTACTTGATTTGTCACTAATTGAGCCAAGTTACTTTTGTTCAAACTTTTCTTTTATTTTTGGAAACAGAACAAGCATGGCAAGCACTTGTTTAAGAAGGTGAAGTTATATCCAAACATCTAGGCATTCACTTTATTCAAAGCAATAAACAGACAAATATACTAAAAACTTCACATTCCAGAAAGATTCAACATTTACAGTTTAAACCAGAACAAGCATGCTTTTGTTTGCCCTTTTTAAAGAATTATCAAGGAACAATACCACCTTGTGAAATTCCTTGTTTTCTCTTTGTTGCCAGGAAACAATTTGATTTCTCCTTCTTCTCCTAATTGTTGCTTCATGCTTTAAGATCCTTGTTTCCTTTCCTGCAAAGAGTGATGAAGTTGCTTGCTTCTCAAGCACTTGAGTGGTTAGCTCAACTATGTGTGGGTAAGTATCTGAGTCTTAAGTTGGTGTGTGAACACCAAACTTAGTCTCCCACTTACTTCTCTGTTCTTTGAATCCTTGAGTTCTCTTTGGAATGAAGTTGCTGCTAAGGGTTTTAAGCATTTCTGTGACTGCTTAGAATGGTTGTTCCTTTCATATAATTCAAAGGTTGTTGTGTTCAGTTGATCTTTATGGTGGAACACCAAACTTAGAGTCACACATTCCCCTTTGAATTATTGATCCACGAATTCATTGTTTGGTGTGAAACACCAAACTTAATTCTTTGCAATACACAGAAACTACTTCACCCTTTTTATTGAAACAAATAAAAGAAACAGCAAAAGGGTATTACCTCAGGTTGGGTTGCCTCCCAACAAGCGCTTCTTTAACGTCATTAGCTTGACGGTCAGCTTCCTCAGTTGAGGTGATATTTAACCTTGTCCTTCTCCTCCACATCTCCCAAGTAATGTTTGAGTCTTTGATCGTTCACAATGAAGGTTCGTTGTGACTTTTCTTCCATGATTTCTACTTGTCCATATTTGGAGACCTTGGTGACAAGGAATGGTCCAGACCACCTTGATTTTAGCTTCCCTGGAAATAGCTTCAGCCTAGAATTGTAGAGCAATACTTTTTGTCCTTCTTCAAATTTCCTTGGGGCGATGTTGCTGTCATGCTTCTTCTTTGCTCTTTCTTTGTAAATTTTGGCATTCTCATAAGCTTCAGCTCTGAATTCTTCCAACTCTTGAATTTGCAACATCCTTCTTTCTCCAGCAGCTTTGCTGTCCAAGTTCAAAAGTTTCAAGGCCCAGTATGCCTTGTGCTCCAACTCCAGTGGCAAATGGCAAGCTTTTCCGTATACTAGTTGGTAAGGAGACATTCCAATTGGTGTTTTGAAAGCTGTCCTATATGCCCAAAGAGCATCATCTAGCTTAATCGACCAGTCCTTCCTTGAAGTTCCCACAGTCTTTTCCAGGATCCTTTTGAGTTCTCTGTTAGATATTTCGGCTTGCCCGCTTGTTTGTGGATGGTATGGTGTGGCTACCTTGTGTTTGACTCCATATTTTAGA
This sequence comes from Arachis hypogaea, assembly GCF_003086295.3. NCBI lineage: Eukaryota > Viridiplantae > Streptophyta > Magnoliopsida > Fabales > Fabaceae > Arachis > Arachis hypogaea. The sequence goes on from NC_092054.1 coordinate 81,716,011, forward strand.
AGCAATGCCTCTAATGGTTTGTTGCAGAAGTGGCTTCCTCCATCACTGATGATTGCTCTTGGAACCCCAAAACGGCAAAAAATGTGTTTTCTGAGGAAGTTCATGACTACCTTATTATCATTGGTTGGAGTTGCTATTGCTTCAACCCATTTGGAGACATAGTCTACTGCCACAAGAATGTAATTATTTGAGTATGAGGAGGGAAAGGGTCCCATGAAATCTATCCCCCATACATCAAACAATTCAAGTTCCAGAATGAATTGTTGTGGCATTTCATTTCTTCTTGGCAGGTTCCCCGCTTTCTGGCATTCATGGCAGTGCTTCACTAGTTCCTTTGCATCTTTGAAGATAGTGGGCCAATAAAAACCACACTGCAACACCTTAGCTGCTATTCTTTCTCCTGCAAAATATCCTCCATAAGTGGAGCCATGGCAGTCCCATAAGACTTCCCTTCCTTCTTCCTCTGATATGCATCTTCTGAGTATGCCATCGGAACATTTTTTGAACAAGTATGGTTCATCCCAGATGAAGTATTTGGCATCATTTACCAATTTCTTCCTTTGATGCTTGTTAAATTCCAACGGCAAACTCCCAGTGGCCTTGAAGTTTGCTATGTCTGCAAACCAGGGTGCTTTGTGAATTACCATGAGTTGTTCATCAGGAAAGCACTCATTTATATGTGTGCTTTGTGCGCTTCCTTCTTCACATGGTATCCTTGATAAATGGTCTGCCACCTTGTTCTCTACACCCTTCTTGTCTTTGATTTCAATGTCAAATTCCTGCAACAAAAGAACCCATCTAATAAGTCTTGGTTTGGATTCTTGTTTAGCAAGTAAGTATTTTAAAGCTGAATGATCAGTGAAGACAATGACTTTAGATCCAATGAGATAGGATCTAAATTTGTCAAATGCAAAGACTATTGCCAAGAGTTCTTTTTCAGTGGTTGTGTAATTCCTTTGGTTATCATTCAAGACTTTACTGGCATAATAAATCACATGTACCAAATTGTCTTTCCTTTGTCCTAACACTGCCCCAATAGCAAGGTCTGATGCATCACACATCAGTTCAAAAGGTAAGTTCCAATCAGGTGGGGCAATGATAGGTGCAGAGGAAAGTTTTTGCTTCAAACGTTCATAGGCTAGCATGCAATTTTTATCAAATACAAAGGGTGTATCAGAGACAAGCAAGTTACTCAAAGGTTTGGCTATTTTAGAAAAGTCTCTAATAAACCTTCTGTAAAAACCAGCGTGTCCCAAAAAACTCCTAACTGCCTTGACATTACTTGGTGGAGGTAGTTTTTCAATGAGTTCCACCTTAGCTCTGTCCACCTCAATGCCTCTATTAGAGATTTTGTGGCCAAGGACTATTCCTTCTGTGACCATGAAATGACATTTTTCCCAGTTTAATACTAGGTTAGTCTCTTGGCACCTCTTAAGCACCAAGGCAAGGTGGTGTAGGCAGCTAGGAAAAGAATCTCCAAACACAGAAAAATCATCCATGAAGACCTCAATAAATTTTTCAATCATGTCCGAAAAGATGGACAGCATGCATCTTTGGAAAGTGGCAGGTGCATTGCACAATCCAAAGGGCATGCGTCTATAAGCAAAAACTCCATATGGACAAACAAATGATGTTTTCTCTTGATCTCTAGGATCAACTACTATCTGATTATAGCCTGAGTATCCATCCAAAAAGCAATAGTAAGCATGTCCTGCAAGCCTTTCAAGCATCTGATCCATGAATGGGAGTGGGAAATGATCTTTTCTGGTGGCTTCATTGAGCTTCCTGTAGTCTATGCACATCCTCCACCCAGTGACAGTTCTTGTGGGTATGAGTTCGTTCCTCTCATTTGGCACCACAGTTATGCCACCTTTCTTGGGAACTACATGGATGGGACTAACCCATGGGCTATCAGAAATGGGGTAGATTACCCCTGCCTGCCATAACTTCATGACCTCCTTTTGTACCACTTCTTTCATGACGGGATTCAATCTTCTCTGAGCTTGGATGGAGGGTCTAGCATCCTCTTCTAACAAGATTTTATGCATGCATATGGATGAACTTATCCCCTTCAAATCAGCTAGGGTCCATCCAATGGCATCTTGATGAGTTTGTAGCACCTTGATCAATTCTTCTTCCTGTTCTTGACTCAGGGCAGAGCTAATGATAACAGGATGACTCTCATCACTACCCAAGTATGCATACTTGAGATTAGGGGGAAATGCTTTGAGCTCAGGTTTTGGTGCTTCCTTCTCTTCTTTCACTATCTCTGGCATGTTTGGCATGGTTGTTTCAGCAGCCTTGATGTCACTAACTTCTATGTCCTTGGTGAACTCCTCCTCTGCCACTTCCTTTGTTGTTTCCTCAAAGGTTTCTTGTACTGCAATGTCCACTACATCCACCCTCATGCATTCCCTTGGTGATTCTGATGGATAGCTCATTGCCTTGAATACGTTAAACACCAATTTCTCATCATGTAGTCTAAGAGTGAGTTCACCCTTTTGTACATCTATGATGGCTCCAGCAGTAGCCAGGAAGGGTCTTCCCAGAATTATTGAAGCTTTGGCTTCTTCCTCCATATCTAACACCACAAAATCAGCAGGAAATATAAAATCTCCCACCTTCACCAACAAATCCTCAACTATCCCATGAGGGAATTTAAAAGTTCGATCTGCCAATTGGAGGGCCATTCTTGTTGGTTTGGCTTCCTCAATCTTCATTCTTCTCATCATTGTTAGAGACATCAAATTGATACTGGCCCCTAAGTCACACAAGGCCTTCTCCACCATGACTTCTCTTATGATGCAGGGGATTTGGAAACTGCCTGGATCCTTCAATTTCTGAGGCAATTTGTGCTGGATGATGGCACTGCATTCTTCAGTTAACAACACAGTTTTCTCGTTTCTCCAGCTTCTTTTCTTGGTCATTAATTCCTTTAAGAATTTTGCATAGAGTGGCATTTGCTCTATTGCCTCAGCAAACGGAATGTTGATTTGAAGCTTCTTGAAAATCTCCAAGAACCTGGAGAATTGGCCATCCTTTTCACTTTTCATCAAACGTTGAGGATATGGTGCTTTAGGTGTATAAGGCTTCAGGACCTCTTTTTCTTTTTCTTTTGTTGCAGACGATGTAAAAGATTGTCCTTGTTCCTTATCTCTCACATTTTCCTTTGCTTCATCCTCTGTGGTTTCCTTTGAGATCTCCTTTAGATTCTTTCCGCTTCTGAGGGTTATGGCCTTACATTCTTCCTTGCAATAGCCTTGGCAGCATGAGAAACGCTTGTCCCAGGGGTTTGCTTAGACAAATACGCAATTTGATTTTCTAGCTTCTGGATGGCAGCTCCTTGGTTTTGCAGGTTAGAATTTACTTCTTCCTTAAAAGCTTTCAATTCGGTTATGTCTTGACTCATGGTTGCAAGCATTCCTTCTATCCTGTTTAATTGATCTTGAAATTGTTGGTTCGGATTAGGTTGAGCAGGTTGATTATTTTGGCTATGATATGGTGGTTGAGAGTAAGTGTTTTGTGTGGCTTGGTATGATCTTTGGTTGGAGTTTTGGTATGTGGACTTGTTATGTTGGTTTTGCTGGTTTCCCCACCCAAAGTTTGGGTGGTTTTTCCAGCCTGGGTTGTAAGTGTTGGAATGTGGATCATATGGTTGCCTTTGTTGATTTCCTACATAATTGGCCTCTTCCCAATCACCTCCTTCAGTACTTTCTTCCTCTTGATCTTGTGTGTGTATTGCAGCCACTTGTTTTGTTTCTAATTTCCTAGTGAGCTCTGCTAGTTGCTTGGCAAACACCTTGTTTTGGGCTAGAATTGTATCAACATGGTTCAGCTCCATGACTCCCTTAGTGTTGTGTCTCTCTGATGCATAGTAGTACTCATTCTCAGCCACTGTCTCAATCACTTCAATGGCTTCTTCCACAGTCTTTTTCCTGTTCAATGAACCTCCTGATGAATGGTCTACAGCCTTCCTTGATTCATAAGACAGTCCATCATAGAAAATATGCAATTGCACCCAGTCATGGAACATGTCTGGTGGGCATTTCCTTGACAAATCCTTGAATCTCTCCCATGCCTCGTAGAGAGTTTCACCATCTTGTTGTCTAAAAGTCTGAACCTCAGATCGAAGCCTATTGACCTTTTGTGGGGGGTAGAAATGTGCCAGAAATTTGCTTTCCACCTCGTCCCATGTTGTTAGGCTCCCCCTTGGGAATGATTCCAACCACTTAGCTGCCTTGTCCCTAAGTGAAAATGGGAACAAAAGCAGTTTATAGGCATCTTCCTGAACTCCATTGGACTTCACAGTGTCGCAAATTCTCAGGAATTTTGTGAGATGTTGGTTTGGGTCTTCATTAGCACTCCCACCAAATGAACAATGATTCTCCACAAGTGATATTAGCTGTGGTTTGAGCTCAAAATTGTTGGCCTGAATGGGTGGTTTCTGGATGCTGCTACCACAATTCCCAGAGGTTGGGTTTATGTATGAACTAAGAACCCTCCTCTCAGGAATGGCATTGTTTCCATCAGCTCTCTCATGGTGGTGAACTTCTCTATCCATGTTGAGATCTAAAGCTTCCTCAAAATTGTCCTCAGATTCTCCTTCAGATTCCTCTTCTCCCAGTACTCTCTTCCCTCTTGCTTCCCTTCTAAGTCTATGAAGGGTCCTCTCTGGTTCGGTATATGGAGGAGTTGATGTCTCTCCTCTCCTACCTGTCATACAAGAACACAGCACAGGCAACAAACAAGTGAAATACTCTTGGTTAATGGAAGAGTATGGTTAGAGCAGTTGAGGAATTAATTCAAACAGTTAGTGAGTCAGTGAGTTAGTTGCTTGAATTTAAAGGCATAAAGAAAGAAAGCATGTAACAGAGTGCAGAAATTAAAATTCAACAAGTAACTTGTACTGAATTAATCAAAACAAAAAAAATGCTCAATCTAGTTAACTTCCAATTTGAGAATTGTCAATCGAAAACCAATCCCCGGCAACGGCGCCATAAACTTGATGCGCATAAACTTGTTATGCTACGATTTAGGAAATTGCACGATCGGCAAAATTCCTTCCGGCAAGTGCACCGGTTATCGTCAAGTAAAAACTCACAATAGAGTGAGGTCGAATCCCACAAGGATTGGTTGAGTGAGCAATTCGGATTAGAAGTGTGTTCTAGTTGAGCGGAATCAAGATTTAGATGAGAATTGCGGAATGTAAAATTGGCGGGAAACGTAAATGACAAGAAATTTAAATGGCGGAATCTTAAATTGCATGAATTAAAGAGCAGAAACTAAATTGCTGAAATTAAGCATGAATTGAGTTGCAGAATGTAAAGAGAAAGTGGAAATCAGAAATGGGGAATTCATTGGGTTATAGGAGATATTGAGATCTCCGAATCAAAACATGTTTATCTCTTCCTCAACCAATGCGTTCATTGAATTTTGCTTGGCAATCTTATATGATTGGATCCCAATCCCTTGGCTCACCAATTCTCTCTAAAAACAAATAAATTCCCAATCCCTTGGTTTAAATGTTCATAAGAAGAGATGATGCTCGATCACTGATTTTACCACACAGTTTCATGAACCACAATTTGGTAGGATTACATGTCACAATATCCATCCAAACCCCAATCCAATTCACTGTGAGAAAGCTTCTCTAGCATGAATCCTCCATTCCTTTCCCAAGGTTCCGAAGGATTCCAATTATGGGTAGTTTCTCTCCCAAGACAACTACCCAATGGAATTAGATCGAGAAGCTTTCTAACAAAATTCAAGAGAAAAGATTGAAGAAGAAGATAAACTATTATTGATTCATTGAATTACAATAGAGCTCCCTAACCCAATGAAAAGGGGTTTAGTGAGTCATAGCTCTGAATTCAATTACAAAGATATGAAAACTAGCCAAAATGAAAAGGTAAAAAGTCCTTCCTAACTTAAATTCTATCCTATTTATACACTTTCTATATTGAGCTTCTGTTGTGTTTCTTGGGCTTTGAGGCCTCTCCCTGCTTTCCTTTTGCCTTGGGTTTATGATCCATAATCTTGATGAGGCTGTTGATCCAAATTCTGTAACATTCATTGAGCCAACTTAGTGATAATCAAATAATGACACATGACTCAATAAATTGAAATTTCAGACTCATCAATCCTTCAGGCCCAATCCCATAAACCATGATATTCAATTGGGTTTCATACCAAAGTTTAAGTTAATGTTTGTGCTCAAATACTAACTTAAACCGCAATATTTTTGGCCCAGAAACCTTTTCCAAGAGTGGCGTTTAAGTTGCAGTTTAAGCTTAAACTGCAGCTTAAACGCCAGACACTTCCAGTGATGCCTTTTGTGGAAGCACGTTTAAGCTTCAGTTTAAGGTTAAACTGAAGCTTAAACGTGGAAATGGAAGAAGGCAGCCCTGGAGGGTAACTTAGTCGAACACGTTTAAGCTTCAGTTTAAGGTTAAACTGAAGCTTAAACGTGGAGATAGAAAAGGCAGCCCTGGAGGTCGAACACGTTTAAGCTCCAGTTTAAGGTTAAACTGGAGCTTAAACGTGGAAATAGAGAAAGCCATCCTGGAGGTCGAACACGTTTAAGCTCCAGTTTAAGGTTAAACTGGAGCTTAAACGTGGAAGCTGAGAAAGGTAGCCCTGGAGGTGTCGAACACGTTTAAGCTCCAGTTTAAGGTTAAACTGGAGCTTAAACGTGGAAATGGAGAAAGCAACCCTGGAGGGAGAAAACTTGGTCGAACACGTTTAAGCTCCAGTTTAAGGTTAAACTGGAGCTTAAACGTGGAAATAGCTCCCTGGTGCATTTCCCATTTCTGGCGTTTAACCTCCAGTTTAAGGTTAAACTGGAGGTTAAACGTGGAAATGCTTCCTGAGTGACATTCTCATTCTGGCGTTTAACCTCCAGTTTAAGGTTAAACTGGAGGTTAAACGTGGAAATGCTTCTTTGGTGAGACTTTCATTCTGGCGTTTAACCTCCAGTTTAAGGTTAAACTGGAGGTTAAACTTCAGTTTCAGCATTTCTTAGCCTTCATGATTCTGGCGTTTAAGCTCCAGTTTAGGCTTAAACTGGAACTTAAACTCCACATGTGATATTCAAGCTTCCTTTATTGATTTTGTTGCTTCCTTGCCTAGCCTCTTCTTCCCTGAAATCATTCAAACAATTGCATCAAAGTCTTGCAAAATTTCATGAGAAATCTTCCATTCATAGCATTCAAGTAATATAACTAAAACTCATGGAATTTGCATCAAAATCATACTGTTTGGATGGTTCATTGCTTTGTTATTCTTTTAACCATTCTTGGTTACTTTAAGCTCAAGAAAATGCATAAAACAACTAAAACTAACAAAAAAAATGCTAGTGAAACTAGCCTAAGATGCCTTGGCATCAGTATCTTATGAAGAACTAGATGGAAAAGGTCAAGAAGCAAGTTCCCTTGGTAATGATCATCATGAATTAAGCTCTCCTAGTAATGAACTTGCATCCGTAAGTGAATTCTTTGAGATTGAAGAATCTTCCCCAAGTGAATACGAAGAGGATACAAAGTCAAAGAAGTTTGTAAAGAAGTGGAAGAATTCAAAGAAGAATACAAGGGAGTAGAGCTTGCAAAACCACTGGAAACACCTATCCCAAGGCCATTACCACCCAATACAAACTTTAAGTGGGTAAAATCCTTAGCTTTTATCTTTATCTTTCCACTTGAATATGGTTTGCTTGAAACAGATAACTATTGTCTAATTATGTATTTTAGTGCTTTAATTGGTGTCAACTTAAATTTAAATGATGACAGAATTGTGTGGCATGGTTTTCTAATTCAGCACACGGGTTTGTTGTTCAGTTTGTAGCATTTTTTTTTAAAATTGAATATGATATTTTAGGGGGTTTTAAACCGATACCAAAAAAGATTCTAAAAGTTTTATAAAATCGCCAAAATAAGTTTGTCACATTTCAAATTTTGGAGATTTGTAAAATTCCCAAAAATCTTTTCATTGGATTTTAAATTGCAACAAAATAGAAAAAAACAGGTCACAAAGTAGCGAAAATCTTGTACTACTATAGTCTCCTATTTCTTTTTCTTTTAACCCCTTCAATTTTTCTATAGTATTATATATGTACATGTAATCCGTTCTCCTTATAATTTATCAAGAGAGTTTTAAGAAATTTTGATGTCTTGTAATTTTTATAATTTATAAAAAATATTATATGATGATTAATTAATTAGGTAATCAAAATTTATAATCATAATAATTATAATAAGCCAAATACTTGTATCCAAAATTTATATGTAATAATATATTTAAGAGTAAAGTATCGTTTTTGTCCCCAACATTTGGGGTAAGTCTTATTTGTGTCCCTAACGTTTAAATCGTCCTATTTGTATCCTTAACGTTTATAAAAGTGATTCAATGTTATCCTACTATCAATTATACTAACAAATCAGATCATATTTTTCAATTATTCTCATTTGGATGTAATCATTCTCAATTAGGTCTCACTTGGATGTGGTCGATTTTAATATTATACCCACTATTTGTGTTTAGATTCAATTATGTCCCTAGAAAAGTGAATTATGTAAATATTGTAGGAATTAGTTTCAACATTTAATGAGCTATTTTTTCGGAGTAGATCATCGATTCTATGCCAGACATTTGTATTCTAACTTCAAGAAGAGATTTTTAAAACTCAAACTAAAGCACTCATGATGTGTAATTGACGGCAGGATAACATTGAATCACTTTTACAAATGTTAGGGATACAAATAAGACGATTTAAATGTTAGAGACACAAATAGGATTTACCCCAAACGTTGGGGACAAAAACGATACTTTACTCTTAAATATATTATTACATATAAATCATTAATAATTTATCAGTAATTAGGATTAGATCACAATAAATTATATTATAATAATCTTCTAACAATCGAATCTATACATACATTGTCATTAATTTCTAAATGATTCATGTTTTAGATAACGGAAATGTTTGGTAACCAAAGAAAATCAGCCAAAAACAGCTATAACTTACCTTATTTAGCATTCATTAATTGTTGCAACAATTAATTAATGCTAAATAAAGTAAATTCTGGCTGTTTTTTTGTTTACCTAGCATTACTGGAAGATAAAAAATGTACGTCGCTAATAATAATAGTAATAATAATAATAATAATAATAATAATAATATATATATATATTAACAATTTGTTCTAGCTATTGAAGATGATATGATAAAGTAACATTAAGTTGTCACTTACCACATTATAAGAGATGTCCATTGTCAATTTGATTATTTCTATGTTGCAGTTTCTTTTGCCTTTTGCCCTTTTATATCATCTTGTGGGCATGGTGATGATCAATACTACCTATAGCTAGTTTACTTTAATATATAAGGTTAGAATCGTTCACACTTAACATACACATATTCCAAAAGGCAAATTAAAAATTATAAACTAAAGATTACTAGCATGCTTGTATTTTTAATTTGCTTTGTGTTTTTGGCTATAAATAGAAGCAGCACGTGAGCACAACGTAACATTTTCAACTCAAAGCACATAAAACAAGAACAAAATTTCAAAATAGGGCACATCAAAGAATGGATCGAAAAATTACGAAAAGGCACTTGATTTTTGCATTGTTGTGGTGCGCGATGGCAGCAATGGTGGTGCGCGGACAAAGTGCGCGCAACGTAATGGCAACCTACCATATGTACCACCCTCATCTTATTGGTTGGGACTTGCCGGCTGCAAAGGGCTACTGCTCTACTTGGTACGCCAACATGCCCCTCACATGGCGCAGTAAATACGGCTGGGCCGCCTTCTGCGGACCTGTTGGCACTCATGGCAAACCTTCTTGTGGCAAATGTCTTTGTGTATGTTTTCAATATATATATCCAACTTAAACAATTTCATATCTTTTTTTAATATAATTATGATATCGAAATCTGCTATTCGTATAAAATACGTATTATAATATAAAATATACATTAACTCAGATAAATTATATTGATTTCTTCAAAAATTAAGAGTCATTAGCTTCACATAAGTTTTCTAAATCCACATCAATTTTCTTTTAATATTTGTTTTTAAGCAGTACTCTTATCTTTCTAAACTGAATATTTTAAATAAAAATATGGAAACCCATTTTTCGGGAAAAAACAGAAAATATTATATAAAAAAATGAAGGCAAATAACATTTTTTTAATATTAATAACCAAGACGTATTTAACTACCTGAAATTGAAGTATAACATTATTCCTCTATGTATTTGCATGTACGGAGAAAATACCAACTTTCAAATTTACATATATATTATGCCATCCATTTAAATTTCCACGCACTCACACATACTCGTATACTAGAATATAATAATTGCTAACAACATTGTTATGCAGGTAACAAACACTGCAACAGGAGATACAAAAACAGTGAGAATAGTGGATAAGTGCGGCCATGGAGGCATCAACTTGGACGTAAATGTGTTTAGAGAGATCGACACCGATGGGGTTGGATACAAGAAGGTCACCTTAACGTTGACTACCACTTTGTCGATTGTCGAGATCACTACTATTAAGGACAACCTTTCCCGGAGAAATTATTATTCTGCAATAAAACATTGAGTGAATACTCCACCCGATCCCTGACAATTATCTCAAAGGACAACAAGGATCCCATGAAAAAAAACATCCAATTCGGCTCCTGATCTTTTTTCTTTTTGGGACTGATTAGCCTTGTGCCAAAAAAAATATTAACTTTTTTGGTACAGGGACCTCGTTGTCCTTCGAAGTAATTGTCAGAGGTTGTTTGAGTTTTTCTCTAAAAGGATTTAAACAGATTGTGTTCAATAACAGTGATGAGGTTAATATAAGTGGTATAGTTGCTAGGTTCTTTAAGCATCATGTCCTGCATTTGATCAGCACGAGATTCATACTAATTAAACGGTAAACTCCGACAGGATTAAAGACTAGCCTTAAATTTCAACCAATGAATATCCAAGGATTTACGATGATTGGATCTAAAAAATAGACTTTATATTCTATGAAATACTTTTATTTGTCTCAAAATATACGCTTTTGATTCGGGTAAAGTTTTATGAAAGAAATTATGTAAAAAAAATTAAGAGATAGATTAAAGATGGATAAATTTTTAAAAAAATTATTTTTATTATTGGCAATTAAATAACACAAGAACTAAAAATATGAGATGATGGTACAGTGAAGTACAAAGTATTGAGACCTTCACTAATATCACAAGTGAATAAAAATGAGATTTTTTAAATGGATAAAATTTAGGTAAATTGTTATATTCTTACTATCAGAGTGTTACGCTTTTGGCTGCATCACTCTGATCATAACGAAGATATTATGATGACTTCTATACTTAATAATAAATATGAACCTTTAACTCGAAACGGTATCGCTGTTTTCAAACTTTGATCTGTGGCCTTATCCTTCATAGAATCTTTTTCTTGAATTGGCTCATGCAAGGTTTTAAAAACATGGAATGCTAGGTGCTCATCATGCACTCTTAGCAATAATTCCCCTTTCTCAACATCTATCAATGCTCTGCCCGTAGCCAGGAAAGGCCTCCCAGAATGATGGGAGTTGTTAGGGTCCTCCTCCATATCCAGGATGACAAAATCAGCTGGAAGAAGGAATTTTCCCACTTTTACCAGTACATTCTCTACAACTCCAACTGCTTGCTGAG